>NC_057805.1:20302969-20335469 GCF_018294505.1 Triticum aestivum
GGGGAGGAGAGAGGGAGAGAAGAGAGAGTAACTGGCGGGGGGGTAGGTTCCGTTAGGTACTCTCCTCTTTGCTGTCCGCGCCTCTTTGCCGTCCGCCTTTATGTCTCTTTGCCCAGACGGCAAAGAGGTGGGGCGTTAAGTTTTTTCCAAACGGGCGGGGGGTGGGGGCCACCTCTCTCTTTGCCGTCTGCCAGCGGACGGCAAAGATTCTTTGCCGTCTGCTAGCAGACGGCAAAGAGCTCGCAGATGGCAAAGACCTGTTTTGTCGTCTGCCATTTCTTTGCCTTCTGCTTTTGGGTAGCTGATGGCAAAGAGTTTCTTTGCCGTCAGCTAGCAGACGGCAAAGAGCTGGCAGATGGCAAATTAGCTGATTCCAGTAGTGATGGATATGGAATTCCCTTCTATGTAGTTCGTACAATTCACATTATCTTTTCAATTTGATTTCAATTTTTACTTTTTAGTTACTTTACTTCTCCCCAATAGAGCTTAGAAGTAAGAATTTATTGGTTGATTGTATCCTTCACCATTTCTTTTTTTTTGACAAGAGGAACTACTCACCATGAATCCACTAATTGCTGTTGCTTCTGTTATTGCTGCTGGATTGGCCGTAGGGCTTGCTTCTATTGGACCTGGAGTTGGTCAAGGTACTGCTGCAGGACAAGCTGTAGAAGGTATTGCGAGAGAGCCAGAAGCAGAAGGTAAAATACGAAGTACTTTATTGCTTAGTCTAGCTTTTATGGAAGCTTTAATAATTTATGGACTAGTTGTGGCACTAGCGCTTTTATTTGCGAACCGTTTTGTTTAATCTTAAAAAAAATCTTTCGATTTTGATTAGATACTTTTTTATTTTTTTAGTAAATTGGTATTTGCTTCCGCAATTCCAATTATATCAATACTTTATTTAATTTACTCCTATTTATTACTCCTAGAATTATCTATTTATCAGGACAGATAATACCCCATTCTAGGAAGGGCTGAGTTGAGTATTGTTAATTTAGAAGATATGCTCACCTTCTTATTTCCCATGCTTAGTTTAGGAAAGTGGAAAGTTTTTTCCTTTTATTTTAGGAATTTTGGGAACAGAATATTTCTACAAAGGAAGTCTTTCATCGGTCAAACAAGACGTAAGACTTAATCTAAAAGAAATTACTAGATTGAATCTATTTGCATTAAAAAACGATCAAAAAAGGGCGAGTGAAGTAAGTGATCGAAAAACTTTGTTCTTTGTTCGTCCTATCTATAAGAGGAGAGCATATGAAAAATGTAACCCATTCTTTTGTTTTTTTAGCTCACTGGCCACCCGTTGGCAGTTTCAGGCTTCATACCGATATTTTAGCAACAAATCTAATAAATCTAACTGTAGTGGTTGGTGTTTTGATTTTTTTTGGAAAGGGAGTGTGTGCGAGTTGTCTATTTTAAGAATAGATTGGATCTATCCGACTGCACTTTATAATATTTTTTAGTATTTTTCGGATAAATAAGATAAGGGTGCAGGATCTCGACGAATTACTTCTGAATAAATTCAGAAATCATATGGAAGAACCATAGCATTTCGCGACTCATTGGTAAATCAACTTTGATTCTCTATAAACCAAGAATGTGAGACCATTAACACGATTAAAGCTAAACTGCTTGAAGTCCAGGCAAAAAGAGGTACTCTTTCTACAACTATATTAGTATTAGTACCGAATTTTAACGGGAAATAGCTAATGTAAAATTTATCTGATATAGAACACTCATATCGATAAAATGGTTTGAACTATTTACTAGGAAAAAAGGGGGCACCCTGCCCTTTTTTAACCAATGACGAATCGACGACCTATGTATAAAAAAGAGACAAGTTTTTGGATTTGAAGAAAAAAATAAAAATAATTCTATTTATTTTCATTTTCCATTATTTAGTTAGTTTTTCTTAATGAAATTCAAATTATTAACTAGAGAGCAAATAAAAATAAAGAAACAACTTTGCTGACCATGATATATTTTTATCTAGGCGAAAGAGTCCTCTTAATATTTATCTAGTCTTATATAGGTTTCGCTATATTGAAATATAAACATAAAAAAGAAGATAGAGAATAGTCTCATTACTTAAAAAAAGATATGGAAATAGCTATAGAAAAAAAGGAGCGTGAGAGCCAAATGAATCGAAAGATTCATGTTTGGTTCGGGAAGAGATCATAAAAGTTGTAAACTTACAAAATAATCTACTTTCATTAAAAGATTTATTAGATAATCGAAAACAAAGGATCTTGGGTACTATTCGAAATTTAGAAGAATTGCGTAGAGGGACCATTGAGCAACTCGAAAAATCTCGGATTCGATTACATAAAGTCGAACTAGAAGCGGATGAGTATCGAATGAATGGATACTCTGAGATAGAACGAGAAAAAGCAAATTTGATTAATGCTACTTCTATTAGTTTGGAACAATTGGAAAAGTCTAAAAACGAAGCCCTTTATTTTGAAAAACAAAGGGCAATGAATCAGGTCCGACAGCGGGTTTTCCAACAGGCCGTACAAGGAGGTCTAGGAACTCTGAATAGTTGTTTGAATACCGAGTTACATTTCCGTACGATTCATGCTAATATTGGCATTCTCGGGTCCCTAGAATGGAAGAGATAATTAAATTAATTAGGCCTTGAACTTCTACTTTCGTTTAGAATTTAGGCATTATTTTTCCCCTTGCTTCCGAAAAAAGAGTCAAGAAACACTAATGGCAACCCTTCGAGTCAACGAAATTCATAAAATTCTCCGTGAACGTATTGAATATAATAGGAAAGTAGGGATTGAGAATATAGGTCGCATAGTTCAAGTGGGCGATGGGATTGCTCGTATTATAGGTCTTGGTGAAATAATATCAGGTGAATTAGTCGAATTTGCAGAAGGTACTAGGGGTATTTCTTTGAATTTGGAATCCAAAAATGTTGGGATTGTATTAATGGGCGATGGGTTGATGATACAAGAGGGAAGTTTTGTAAAAGCAACAGGAAGAATTGCTCAGATACCCGTGAGTGAAGCTTACTTGGGTCGTGTTGTAAATGCTCTGGCTAAACCTATTGACGTGAAAGGCGAAATTATAGCTTCCGAATCGCTCTTAATTGTATCTCCTGCTCCAGGTATAATTTCCAGGCGTTCTGTATACGAACCTCTTCAAACAGGGCTTATGGCTATCGATTCGATGAACCCTATAGGGCGCGGTCAGCGAGAGTTAATTATTGGGGACAGATAGACTGGCAAAACAGCAGTAGCCACAGATACAATTCTCAATCAAAAAGGGCAAGGTGTAATCTGTGTTTATGTAGCTATCGGTCAAAGAGCATCCTCCATAGTTCAAGTAGTAACTCCTTTCCATGAGGAGGGGGCCATGGAATACACTATTGTGGTAGCTGAAAAGGCGGATTAACCTGCTACATTACAATACCTCGCTCCTTACACGGGAGCAGCCCTGGCTGAGTATTTTATGTACCGCGAACGACATACTTTAATAATTTATGATGATCTCTCCAAACAGGCACAAGCTTATCGCCAAATGTCCCTTCTATTAAGAAGACCTCCCGACCGTGAGGCTGATCCAGGGGATCATTTTATTTGCATTCACGCCTTTTAGAAAGAGCCGCTAAATTAAATTCTCTTTTAGGCGAAGGAAGTATGACCGCTTTACCAATAGTTGAGACTCAATCTAGCGACGTTTCCGCCTATATTCCTACTAATGTAATCTCCATTACATATGGACAAATATTCTTATATGTGGATCTATTCAATGCCGGAATTCGACCCGCTATTAATGTGGGTATTTCTGTTTCCGGAGTAGGATCCGCGGCTCAAATTAAAGCCATGAAACAAGTAGCTGGCAAATCAAAATTGGAACTAGCGCAATTCGCAGAGTTACAAGCCTTTGCACAATTCGCCTCTGCTCTCGATAAAACAAGTCAGAATCAATTGGCAAGGGGTCGACGATTAAGGGAATTGCTTAAACAATCCCAGGCAAATCCTCTCCCAGTGGAAGAGCAGATAGCTACTATTTATACCGGAACAAGAGGATATCTTGATTCGTTAGAAATTGAACAGGTAAATAAATTTCTGGATGAGTTACGTAAACATCTAAAAGATACTAAACCTCAATTCCAAGAAATTATATCTACTAGCAAGACATTCACCGAGCAAGCAGAAATCTTTTTGAAGGAAACTATTCAGGAACAGCTAGAACGGTTTTCTCTTCAGTAACAAATAAATTTTGCATGTCTACTCTTGTTAGTAGAATAGGAATCATTGAGAAAGCTTTTTCATTTGAATCTTGCAAAGAAGTTTTCTTTGTTTTTAGTTTTGTATAGTTATTTAAAGAATAGATAGAAATAAGATTGCGTCCAATAGAATTTGAACCTATACCAAAGGTTTAGAAGACCTTTGTCCTATCCATTAGACAATGGACGCCTTTCTTTCATATTTTATTCTTTCTTTTATTTTTTGCTTCTTCCAAGAAAAAACTGTTAGACCAAAACTCTTTTAGGAAATAAAAAAATCCAGATACAAATGCATGATGTATATATTATATCATGCATATATCATAAAGAAGGAGTATGGAGCCGGTAGTGGGAATCGAACCCGCAACCCCAAGGTTATGAGCCTTAGAGCTACCAAACTGCTCTATGCTCTTAAACTAAAGAGGGGTAACTAGTGGATAAAAGAGGGTTGGATACACCCCTCTACCAATATCTATACAAATAGAATAGTCCATTTATACAGAATGGTAAAGAGGGCTCCTCTATGATTATCAATTCCAGAAATCCATACAAATACGAAAGGGTATTTTATCCTTACCAACTGGATCTTGTTGCACCCGGTAACAAACATTCATAAACCATTTCTCGAAGTACGTGTCCGGATAGCCCAAAATGTCGATAGTTAGCTCTAGGTCTTCGGTCAAAAACCAACGTCGATGAAGGCGTGTAGGTGCACTATTACGCGGTAGGGATTGCAATTTTTCTCGCGTTTTCCTTTTTCACTCAAACTCAAGGGAGAAACTTTGCTTATTATCTTTTTTTAAAGATTGATGAATCAAATGATATTTCCGTTCTAATTTCTGCCGCTTCTTCTCCCTCTGAATCAAACTTTTTTTTGCCATAATGTGTCATTGCTATTATTACCAAGTATACGGTTCTAATCCTAGATGGAAAAATAAATAGAAAAAGGGATCTAAAAAGGCAGATCCTCCCTCTCTATCAAGAGTAATGAACTAGGTGCTGATATAGTACAAAAAAACAAACTAAATTAACCAAACTTGCCTGATGTTGAGGGAATCAAGAAAGCTGCATAAGTGAATATATAACCCACGGAAAAGTGAGCTAATCCAACCAATCTTGCTTGCATAATGGAAAGAGCCACAAGCTTATCTCTACAGCGAATTAAATTAGCTAAAGGTGTGCGTTCATGAGCCCATGCTAAAGTCTCAATTAATTCCTGCCAATACCCCCGCCAGGAAATTAAGAACATAAATCCAGTAGCCCAAACAAGATGTCCAAATAAGAACATCCACGCCCATACCGATAAACTATTCATCCCAAAAGGATTATATCCATTGATAAGTTGTGAAGAGTTTAACCATAGGTAATCTCTTAACCATCCCATCAAATAAGTGGAGAATTCATTAAATTTTGAAACATTGCCCTGCCATAATGTGATATGTTTCCAATGCCAATAAAAAGTAACCCACCCAATGGTATTTAACATCCAGAAAACTGCCAAATAAAATGCGTCCCAAGCAGAAATATCACAAGTACCGCCGCGCCCTGGGCCGTCACAAGGAAAACTATATCCAAAATCCTTTTTATCTGGCATTAATTTGGAACCGCATGCATCTAAAGCGCCCTTTACTAAAATCAATGTAGTTGTATGCAAACCTAGAGCAATAGCATGATGAACCAAGAAATCCCCAGGTACTATTGTTAAGAAAAGAGAATTACTATTCTCATTAACAGCATTCAACCATCCGGGCAACCATAAGCTTTGACCCGCATTGAAAGAGGGGCCATTCGTTGAAGATAAGAGTATATCTCGTCTTGCCATGAGCAGATTGTATCCATTGGGCAAACATAGGTTCAATCAAGATTTGCTTTTCTGGAGTACCAAAAGCAAGCATGACGTCGTTATGAACATAAAGGCCCAAGGTATGGAATCCTAGAAAGAGGCTAGCCCAACTTAAATGAGATATGATAGCTTCTTTATGGTCTAACATTCTTACCAATACATTATCCTCATTCTGTTCCGGATTGTAATCCCTAATGAAAAAATAGCTTCATGAGAAAAAGCCCCTGTCATGATGAACCCTGCAATATATTGATGATGAGTATATAAAGCAGCTTGAGTAGTAAAGTCTTGTGCTATCAATGCATAAGGAGGTAAAGAGTACATATGTTGACCTACCCTAAAGAAGCTAGAGAAAGACCTAACTGAAAATGAATTGAATTGTTTATTGTGTCATAAAGGCCCTTATGCCCACGCCCTAATCGACCCCCCGGAGGAGTATGCTCTTCTAAAAGATCTTTAATACTGTGCCCAATTCCGAAGTTAGTTCGATACATGTGACTGGCAATGAGAAAAATAATTGCAATAGCTAAATGATGGTGAGCCATATCGGTCACCCATAAACTTTGTGTTTGTGGATGGAATCCCCCAAGAAGAGTTAGAATGGAAGTTCCCGCTCCTTGAGCAGTACCAAATAAATGATTACTCAAATCAGGGTTTTGGGCATAAAGATTCCATTGACCCGTCAAAAGGGGTCCCAACCCCTGGGGATAGGGTAATACATCTAAGAAATTATTCCATGGAACGTACTCCCCCTGGATGCGGGAATAGCAACATGAACTAAATGTCTTGTCCAAGCCAAAGAACTTACCCCGAATAGTCCTGACAAATGATGATTGAGACGAGATTCCGCGTTTTTGAACCACGAAAGGCTTGGTTTCCATTTGGGTTGTAGATGTAACCAACCCGCTATTAAGGACATCGTAGAAAGAAATAATAGAAAAAGAGCTCCAGTATAAAGATCCTCATTGGTGCGTAATCCTATTGTATACCACCACTGATAAACTCCAGAATAAGCAATATTCATTGGACCAGGAGCACCTCCTTGATTAAAGGCTTCCAAAGCGGGTTGACCAAAATGAGGATCCCAAATCGCATGAGCAATAGGTCTTACGTGTAAAGGATCCTGTATCCATGATTCAAAATTTCCTTGCCAAGCTACATGAAACAGATTTTCGGACGTCCATAGAAAGATTATTGCTAATTGCCCAAAGTGAGAAGCAAAAATGTTCTGATAAAGACGTTCTTCAGTAATATCATCATGACTTTCAAAATCATGTGCGGTAGCAATACCAAACAAAATACGACGAGTAGTGGGGTCCTGAGCTAAGCCTTGGCTAAACCTGGGAAATCTTAATTCCATAATGCCTTTCAAATCCTCCTAGCCACTATCCTACTGCAATAATTCTCGCTAAGAAGAATGCCCATGTCGTGGCAATTCCACCCAGAAGGTAATGGGTTACTCCTTGTATAATGCTCAAGGCTCTAGGCTGAGTAGCAGGAGCAACTTTTAATTTGTTATGAGCCCAAACGATAGATTCAATGAGTTCTTGCCAATAACCACGACCGCTGAATAAAAACATTAAACTGAAGGCCCAGACAAAATGAGCACCTAAGAAAAAAAAGACCATATGCAGATAATGAAGAACCATAAGACTGAATGACTTGCGATGCCTGTGCCCACAAGAAATCTCGAAGCCACCCAATAATCATAATGGAACTCTGTGCAAAGTTTCCCCCTATAATATGAGTTACCACCCCTTGATCACTTATAGTACCCCAAACATCCGACCGCATTTTCCAACTGAAATGGAAAATGACTACCAAAATTGCATTGTACATCCAGAATAAACCTAAGAAAACATGATCCCGGGCGGATACTTGACATGTTCCCCCTCGGCCAGGCCCATCGCAAGGAAAGCGAAAACCTAGATTTGCTTTATCGGGTATCAAACGGGAACTCCGAGCAAATAAAACACCTTTCAAAAGTATTAATACAGTCACATGTATGGTAAATGCATGAATGTGATGGACTAAAAAATCTGCGGTTCCTAATGGAATAGGTAACAAAGCCACCTTGCCACCTACTGCTACTAACTCGCCACCTCCCCACGTTAAGCTAGTACTTGTTGTTGCACCAGGAGCTGTTACGCCAAGCGCAGTAGCATGGATATTTTGTACCCATTGAGAAAAGATAGGTTGTAATTGTATGGCAGTATCCGAAAACATATCTCGTGGACAGCCTAAAGCACTCATGGTATCATTATGAATGTACAAGCCAAAACTGTGAAAACCTAGAAATATACATACCCAGTTAAGGTGGGATATGATTGCATCGCGGTGTCTAAGGACGCAATCTAATAGATCATTTGTATCGAGTAGTTGGATCATACTCTCTTACCATAAAAATTGTTGCATGTGCAGCAGCACCGACTATTAGAAATCCGCCAATCCACATGTGGTGTGTGAACAAGGAAAGTTGTGTACCATAGTCAGTAGCTAGGTATGGATAGGGAGGCAGAGAATACATATGATGAGCTACAACAATGGTTGTAGAGCCTAGCATAGCTAGGTTAAGAGATAACTGAGCACGCCATGACGTTGTTAAGATTTCATAAAGAACCTTATGGCCTTGTCCTGTAAATGGGCCCTCGTGAGCCTCCAAAATATCTTTAAGTCCATGGCCAATACCCCAATTGGTCCTATACATATGACCTGCGATTAGGAAAAGAATAGCAATAGCTAAATGATGGTGCGCAATATCGGTCAGCCAGAGACCACCGGTTACTGGATCTAGTCCTTCACGAAAAGTCAGAAATTCTGCGTATTTGGACCAATTTAAAGTGAAAAAGGGGTTGCTCCTTCAGCAAAACTAGGATAAAGTTGAGCCAAAATGTCCCGATTCAAGATAAATTCATGAGGAAGTGGTATCTCTTTAGGATCCACCCCAGCGTCAAGAAATTGGTTAATTGGTAAAGATACATGAATTTGGTGCCCCGCCCAAGAAAGAGACCCAAGTCCTAATAATCCCGCTAAGTGGTGATTCAACATGGATTCTACATCTTGCAACCAGGCCAATTTGGGAGCGGCGTTGTGATAATGGAACCAACTAGCAAAAAGCATTAACGCTGCAAAAATCAATGCACCAATTGCAGTACAATAGAATTGTAATTCACTAGTTATTCCAGATGCTCGCCAAAGCTGAAAAAACCAGAGGTTATTTGGATTCCTCGGAAACCCCCGCCTACATCACCATTCAATATTTCTTGCCCTACTATAGGCCAAACTACCTGAGCACTGGGTCCAATGTGAGTAGGATCACTTAGCCATGCTTCATAATTGGAAAAACGGGCGCCATGAAAGTACATGAGACTCAACCAAAGAAAGATAATGGAAAGTTCCCCGAAATGAGCACTAAAGACTTTTCGAGAAATCTCCTCCAAATCACTAGTATGACTATCGAAATCGTGAGCATCAGCATGTAGGTTCCAGATCCAAGTGGTAGTATCAGGGCCCTTAGCTAGTGTTCTTGAGAAATGGCCGGGTCTGGCCCATTCCTCAAAAGTTGTTTTTACAGGATCCCTATCCACAACAATTTTTACTTCTGGTTCCGGCGAACGAATAATCATTAAGTCCTCCTCTTTCCGGACAAGACATACAAAGAGACCCACCAACTGTCTTTTTAGTGAATCTTTGAAAGATATATATTTTGAAAGATAGATTTTGAACAATAGATATTGTGATTAGTTCTTTTCTTTACTATCTACCATCCTTCTATTTTTTTTAGTTATTCACTGGAGCAATTATATATTGAAGTCAATTTGAGGCAAGTGTTCGGGTCTATTATGACATAAAGATTAGGTGCCTAACGGACATTGTTTATCTTGAAAAACAAATATTTCTCGACGTAAGAAAAAAATCTTTTTTATTTTTAATTTAAGAAACTAGTGTATTTTTTTGAGGGCATAAGCTCCTATCTATATCTACTTTCCTTGAGCATAATATAGGGTTTTTTATTTGATTCTAAATTCCAAGATAACTCATTAGAATTATTAATAAGATGGTCCTAATATGTTAGCAATATTTAGATTGCCCCCGCTTTTTATTCACTTTATTACTTCTATTCTAGACCCTATCCCTATGGTTTATTCTTATGAAATATCATATAAAATAGAAGGTATAAGAAATGGATATAATGAAATTCTTGATTCGATCTTACGAACTAATTTATTTGATTAATGGATCAAAAACCAAACCACCCATTTTATGAAAAAGAAGGAGCATGGTCTTCTTCAAATTCAAAGCGCTTCGTAATCTTCAACCAGTTCTATGCTTCAATATAATTTCCTGGAGTAAGCGCTATAGCTTGTTTCCAATATTCAGCAGCTTGATCAAACCAAGCTTTCGCAATTTCTGAATCACCCTGTAGAATGGCCTGTTCTCCTCGGTCCGAATAGGAATTTCCTTCCCTAAGAACCATACTTGAAAGTTTCCTACCTCATACGGCTCAGAAATTGCTATCTGAATTTCCCCTATCTTAACTGAATTCGATTTATCAAAAATCGATCCAATTTGTTCTTGGGTTAAGCAGAAGAAATTAATTACCTAAGTTTCAAACCCTAATTTTTATCAATATTCAGTTTGATCTTTTTTCCCACCTTCAGAAGAATGAAGCATAGATAGATATAGAGCCTTCGTTCAAATTTTCTGAAAGGTAACTATCCCGGTTTCATATATGAAATCTCTATAGAATCCTTGAAAAAGACTTTTTTCCATAAGAAAGAAAAATTAACTTAGTATCTTTGGGATCTGATACTACACCGCTGCTTAATCCCTTAGTGGATCGGCTCTATTACATAAGCGGATTCCTAAATTTTGCCCCATATCATGGGATAAGTAAGCAGTTTTTTTGATTGACCTCCTCCAGACTAGAGAGGAGGTCAAATTGAAATTGGAGTTACAATTCAATTTTGTTAAGTTATTTTACTCTGCTTCTACATAAAATAGATGGAATCACGCTCTATAGGATTTTAACCTACGACATCGGGTTTTGGAGACCCCCGTTCTACCGAACTGAACTAAGAGCGCTTTCATTCATTCAAAAAGATTTTTTTTCTATTCCTAATGTATCTCACGTACGTATAGTTTCCACAAATTCAAGTTATACCCACTTTACTTTAATTGATCTCGTCGCTACTGCCTATATAGAAGAAAGAAGTAATAGGTAGGGATGACAGGATTTGAACCTGTGACATTTTGTACCCAAAACAAACGCGCTACCAAGCTGCGCTACATCCCTTTTCCAAATTAAATTATTGTACAATGCCATTGTACACAATTCTTGTCTTCTTTTCCACATCATAATTTTCTTCTTCTTTCTTTCTCTATCTATATATAGAACCCTCGTGTCATTTCTTCTTTTTGGTCTCATATAATTAAGGAATTATATACATATAAAATCCAATATAATTTCGCCTATAAAAGAAGGATTACTTTTCCTTGGTAAAATATAGGAAGAAGGAGTCATCTTTTTCTTTTTCAGGGATAGGAAAATTTCGTTGATATGGTTCATTTTATATATAGCATAACAATCTTGGGCAAGAGTTTATGATCATATATGTATTCCAACAAGGAAGGAGGATTTTCAATGCGGGATATAAAAACATATCTCTCTGTAGCACCCGTGCTAAGTACTCTATGGTTTGGTGCTTTAGCAGGTTTATTGATAGAAATTAATCGTTTATTCCCAGATGCTTTGTCATTCCCTTTTTTTAATTCTAGTTATTGCTATGGGAGGGATAGATTTCTTCGTGATATGACAAAATTTGATCCTTGTCAATCTTTTTTTAGTATCAGAAGGAAAAAGAAAGAAAAGATGGATTGGGTTGAACCTCGGAGTCATTAAAAATTTGGTAAACCCCATTTTTTTATAGAAATTCAATTTAAAGGGGTACCCAAGCTAAATAAGGCCTCAGAAATCAGAGCATAGAAAAGGCGTGGCTGGCTAATTAAATGAAAGGATTTCGAACCAAAATCTTTGCTAATTCGACAAGGATTGTATTCTTTAATTATTTCTCTATTTTTTATTACTTAATTTAAGAATAAAAAAATTATTCTAATGAATTTTATTCTTCTTCTTCGGATTCAAAATAGAAGAATAAAAGAATAAGTAGAAGAATTAAGTTAAGTCAATCCAAAAAGAAAAGGAGGTTCATGGCCCAGGGAAAAGATGTTAGAATCAGAGTTATTTTGGAATGCATCAGTTGTGTTCGAAAAGGTGCCAATGAGGAACCGACAGGGATTTCTAGATATAGTACTCAAAAGAATCGCCACAATACACCCGGACAATTAGAATTCAAAAACATTTGTCGTTATTGTCGCAAGCATACGACTCATCACGAAATAAAGAAATAGGAACATCGTGTGTTCGATCTTTCCAAACAACAGAACAAGTAAGAAGTTCATATTTAATATATAAAGAGAACATAGTATAGAATAGAAAATACAAATCAACTCATTTGATTTCCGGTAGATATTATTTCATATGTATAAAGGGTATTCATATACTATAATATGAATCAAATAAGATATGGATCAAAGAAAAACTACTTCTGGCCTAAATTAATAAAATAAAGAAGTGAATTTTCAAATTTTAAATAATGAATAAATCATGTATACATCTAAACAACCTTTTCTTAAACCTAGGCAACCCTTTAGTAAATCCAAGCAAACTTTTAATAAATCCAAGCAACCCTTTCGTAAATCCAAGCAAACTTTTCGTAAATTCAAGCAACCTTTTCGTAAATCTAAACAACCTTTTCGTAGGCGTCCCCGGATTGGCCCAGGAGATCGAATTGATTATAGAAACATGAGTTTAATTAATAGATTTATTAGTGAACAAGGAAAAATATTATCGAGACAAATAAATAGATTAACCTTGAAGCAACAACGATTAATTACTCTTGCTATAAAACATGCTCGTATTTTATCTTTCTTACCGTTTCGTAACTATGAGAGCGAAAAGCAATTTCAAGCCCAGTCAATTTCAATAATTACAGGTTCTAGACCCAGAAAAAATAGACATATTCCTCAATTAACGCAAAAGTACAATTCCAATCGAAACTTAAGAAACAACAACCAAAATTTAAGAAACAACAACCGGAACTTAAGTTCCGATTGTTGATGTTTTATTCAAATTCGAAAGGGCCAGACCTATATATATTATAAAGAAAGTAATCCAACTCGTTGATTCCTACCACTTAATCTTAATTTATTGTATCTTCCCGGAGTTCCCTCTCCGGGAATTCATCTTTTATTATTCCAGTATATTACTTTATTTATACCTTTAATTGATGATCTTTATTTTATTGGAAATCGTGTAAAGATTATTTGGATTTGATACAGCTACTTGTGCAAACATTTTACGATTAAGAATCAATTTCTTCTTGTACATGTTGTGTATTAATTTACTATAACTATCAAATACTTTATATACCCGCGTAGCTGCATTTATCTGAGTGATCCACAAATGACGAAAATCCCTCTTTTGCCTACCTCTATCTCGATGAGAGGAAACAAAAGCTCTTTTTACCTCTTGGGTAATCATTCGATTAAGTCTTAAATGAGCCCCTCTAAAGTTTGAGGCAAATCAACGCATTTTTGTTTGTCGTCTCCAGGCTATATATCCTCGCGGAACTCTGGTCATTGAATCAAATTAACCTTAATGAATAACTAATTATTTCTCTTCTTTTAGCCACCCTTTTTCTCATTAATAACAAAACTAATTATTCCGATATGTAAAATATTAATTCCAATGGCTTTTGCTATAGTAACCTCCCCAACCATGATTTTTTATTCCACTCCGTTCAGTTATTTCTATACAAAATAACAAATTCATTCTAATAATACTAGAAAAAATAGTGGGTTCCGTCGTTTCCATGGTTCCCTTTTAAACGGTGAGGCCCTCTGTATACACCGGACCCCTTTCTTTCATCAAAAGGTATTGCGAACTTGTATAGTCCACATTCTTTGGCTCTTCCTATCCATTATAGAGTAAATAGCTCTTTTCACAATAAGAGTTATCCATACAGTGACGGTATTTAATTATGAAAGTTGGCTGAGTAGCTGACCCTGTTAGTCCGTTCTTTTAAGATAAAGGAGCATAAGCCTTTTTCTTTTTATTACTATTTCTTCCACTTAATGGATAACCATTTGCTACCAATGGGAGAATTGCTTCTTATTTCCAATTTAGATAATTGGATTTGCACCAAAGGAAACCATAAATTCCATATACCATAGAAATCTAGGATAGACAAGCTATATCCTATTCATTGGTACTAATCATGGATACTTCAATTTTTTTTATTTTTTTTAAGTAATGATCTAAACGAGTCGCACATACACCCTAGCACATGTTCCTCGACGTTGAGGGCATCCTTTAAGCGCGGCCATTTTTTGAGCATTTCGTATTGGCTGTCTTGCGTTTCTAATAAGTTGTTTAACCGTCGGCATGTTGTATGTATATAGAAAAAAATGGAATTGTTTAGATCCATCTTAACCTGATGATTGCTCATCATGAGTTCTTTCTATTTTCTATTAAATCGAGGAACACACGAATTTAGCTGTGAAATAACTTTACAAGAAATCCGGACACTACCAATCCTTAAACATTTCTGGAAACCACACTAGATCAGTATCACAGTGCTTGTCAATCATTTCATCCCCTCCGATATAGACAAGTCCATAAGTTTTGGCTTCGTCTGCTGACATAAAAACATCCCTTTCCATGTCTTCGGATACAACCCAAAAAGGCTTGCCTGTTCTTACTGCATAAACCCTTGTGATCATTTCGCGAACTTTGTGTAACTCTTGTACTTCTAGTAAAAATTCTGGTGTCCTTGCCCGATAATAAGCATTACCAGGTTGGTGAAGCATAATCCTCGTGTTAGAGAATGCTATATGCTTGGTGGGTTCTCCTCCAAGCATAATGAAGGACGCCATGGAGGCGGCTATTCCGAGGCATATTGTATATACATATCCGGTGTCACCGCTTGCATCGTATCAAAAATAGCCATTCCTGAGATTAGCCACCCGCCCGGGAGTTTATAAACAAAAAATATCACTAATTCCATCTTCTATACTCAGATATACCATGAGACCTGTAATATGATTCGTGATCTCGCAACGAATCTCTTGACCTAAAAAAAGTGTCCTTTCTCATACATAACATTGTATAAGTCAACCCAAGTCGCTTCTTCATCTCCAGGAATCCGGTGAGGTACTTTTGGAACACCAATGGGCATATTAGATTAATACTATTAAATTTAAGTAAGAAAACCACACTTTAATATGGAAACGTAAGAATGGAACAGAAAGAAAGAATCTATAGTTTATTGTCTTAATTTTTATTCTTATTCTATATGAATACTATAGATTATATTAATACGTAGATTGAAAGGTTATACATATAAGGAATGTAAGACAGACTGAATAAAGAAAAAGGAATGGGTGATTCGAATGCTAAACAAATAGGGGTAGCGATCTATTCTTCATTTTTTCCAAATTGGCCAAGTTACCCATTGCATATTGGCACTTATCGAGTATAGAATAGATCTGCTTCTCTTTCTTCTTATGAACATAATTGGCTTCTTATTTTTAAAGGAATGAAATAAATATTCGCGCTTTCTGACACAGAATCCCCTAGAAGGGTTAGGTACATAGGATATGGATAGTCTTTTTCAATGCGATAAAATAAAGCGACATCATGTCTATTTTTCTTTGCTAAAGGGGTATTTCCATGGGTTTGCCTTGGTATCGTGTTCATACTATCGTATTGAATGATCCGAGTCGATTGCTTGCGGTGCATATAATGCACACAACTCTAGTTTCTGGTTGGGCTGGCTCAATGGCTTTATACGAATTAGCAGTTTTTGATCCTTCTGATCCTGTTCTGGATCCAGTGTGGAGACAAGGTATGTTCGTAATTCCCTTCATGACTCGTTTAGGAATAACGGATTCGTGGGGTGGTTGGTGTATTTCAGGAGGAACTGTAACAAATCCGGGTATTTGGAGTTATGAAGGTGTGGCAGGTACGCATATTGTGTTTTCTGGCTTGTGTTTCTTGGCAGCGATCTGGCATTGGGTATATTGGGACCTAGAAATATTCTCTGATGAGCGCACGGGAAAACCCTCTTTGGATTTGCCCAAGATCTTTGGAATTCATTTATTTCTTGCAGGGGTGGCTTGCTTTGGCTTTGAGGCATTTCATGTAATGGGTTTGTATGGTCCTGGGATATGGGTATCCGATCCTTATGGACTAACTGGAAAAGTACAAGCTGTAAATCTAGCGTGGGGTGCAGAAGGTTTTGATCCTTTTGTTCCGGGGGGATAGCTTCTCATCATATTGCTGCGGGTACATTGGGTATATTAGCGGGCTTATTCCATCTTAGTGTCCGTCTGCCTCAACGTTTATATAAAGGATTATGTATGGGCAATATTGAAACTGTACTTTCCAGTAGTATCGCTGCTGTTTTTTTTGCAGCTTTCGTAGTTGCTGGAACTATGTGGTATGGGTCAGCAACGACTCCAATCGAATTATTTGGGCCTACTCGTTATCAGTGGGATCAGGGATACTTTCAGCAAGAAATATATTGAAGAGTTAGCAATGGTTTAGCCGAAAATCTTAGTTTATCAGAAGCTTGGTCTAAAATTGCCGAAAAATTAGCCTTTTATGATTATACTGGTAATAATCCGGCAAAAGGGGGATTATTCAGAGCAGGTTCAATCGACAATGGGGATGGAATAGCTGTTGAATGGTTAGGACATCCCGTCTTTAGAGATAAAGAAGGACGTTAGCTTTTTGTAGGCCGTATGCCTACTTTTTTTGAAACATTTCCGGTTGTTTTAGTAGATGAGGAGGGAATTGTTAGAGCAGACGTTCCTTTTAGAAGAGCAGAATCCAAATATAGTGTTGAACAAGTAGGTGTAACGGTGGAGTTCTATGGTGGCGAACTTAATGGAGTAAGTTATTCTGATCCTGCTACTGTAAAAAAATATGTGAGGCGGTCTCAATTAGGGTAAATTTTTGAATTAGACCGTGCTGCTTTGAAATCTGTGGGTGTTTTTAGCAGCAGTCCAAGGGGTTGGTTCACTTTTGGTCATGCTACCTTTGCTTTGCTCTTCTTATTCGGACACATTTGGCATGGCGCTAGAACATTGTTCCGAGAAGTTTTTGCTGGTATTGATCCAGATTTGGATGCTCAAGTTGAATTTGGAACTTTCCAAAAAGTGGGAGATCCAACTACAAGGAAACAGGCAGTCTGATACACATTGTTATAGTATCTTTCACCTCTCTTTTTTAATTTGACATGGGAAACATCTCCCATCCTTTCTTTGACTCTTTTTCTTTTTTATATGGGAAATTATCCCAAATGACAAATGAATAGGTGTGGAAGTTATAATTGTAAATAAACGAGGATCGAATCTATGGAAGCATTGGTTTATACGTTCCTTTTAGTTTCGACTTTAGGGATATTTTTTTCGCTATCTTCTTCCGAGAACCACCTAAGGTTCCACCAACTCCAACTAAAAGAATAAAATAATTTCATTTAAGTAAGAAGTCCCCCTATCTGGGAGACTTCTTACTTAAATTAGTCTCCGTGTTCTTCGAATGGATCTCTTAATTGTTGAGAGGGTTGCCCAAATGCGGTATATAAGGCATACCCAGTAAAGCTTACAAGTAAACCATATATGGAGATGGCGACTAAAGTTCCTGTTTCCATTTTTATAGAATTTCAAGATTACAATGGATCTACGAAAATATCGGGTATTTACAACTACAACGGAATAGTATACAAAGTCAACACCAATGATTAAATAGAATTTATGGCTACACAAACCGTTGAAGATAGTTCTAAACCTAGCCCAAAACGAACTGGTGCAGGTAGTTTACTGAAACCCTTGAATTCGGAATATGGGAAAGTGGCCCTGGGTTGGGGGACTTCTCCTTTTATGGGGATCGCAATGCCTTTATTCGCTATATTCCTATCTATCATTTTAGATATTTATAATTCTTCCGTTTTACTGGATGGAATTTTAACCAATTAGGTTTCTACTAACTAAAACTAGGAAGTCAGAGTTTTTCCATCCAAAAAAGCATTTCTAGTTTAAGATCTACATTTCTAGATATTATGGTAGTTCGACCGTGGAATATTTTTGTTTCGGTATCTCTGGAATATGAGTGTGTGACTTGTTAGAATTGATCCTATTGATAATACATAGAAAGGGCATGTTATCACTATCAAGATGATTCTAATTCGTCAGATATTATTTATTCTAGTATCTGGAACACGAAATAGATAGAGTGGATCAAAAAAATGGAACTATGATTCATACTCACTATTAAGACCTTGCAACCAGACTGAAAAATTCAAGTAGTTCTTCAATAAAAATAAAAAGAAATTTTCTTCCTTCTAATTTTGTTTGCCCAAAAAACAACTTTTTTTCTCTCGATTTTGTCGATTCATTACACTGATTCAATAAATGATTATCAAGCGGTTCTTATTCGAAGAACCCTTGCCTTTTGTTTAGCTTGAAACTAAATCATCGTGGCCCTAGTATGAATCTAAGGTTTTAATTGAACTGATTCATAGGATCTCAACAAGATAATTTCTATATTACGCATAAAAAAACAAATCCTTTATAGGGAAGAGAAAAGTCAAGAAGCCTCTAATGACCAACATAAGGGAAAGGAAGAAAGAAAGACGCGCCAACTTGAGATTTTTTGGCATTATCATCACAAAGAAGATATTCTGGATTTTTCTTATTTGATATCTTCAAGGCAAATTGACCCAATTTAGTGGCTGATGAAGTTTTGAACCTTTTTTCTAATATTCGTTGAAATTTTTTGTGTTTCTGCTTGAGCCATATGAGATGAAATTTTCATATACGGCTCTTAGAGGGGGACTCAGGTTAGTTACCTATCTCAACAAAGTATATGATTGGTTTGAGGAACGTCTTGAGATTCAGGCAATTGCAGATGATATAACTAGTAAATATGTTCCTCCCCATGTCAACACATTTTATTGTTTAGGGGGAATTACACTTGTTTTCTAGTACAAGTCGCTACCGGTTTTGCTATGACTTTTTACCACCGACCAACCGTTACAGAGGCTTTTTCCTCGGTTCAATAAATAATGACCGAGGCCAACTTTGGTTGGTGAATCCGATCAGTTCATCGATGGTCAGCAAGTATGATGGTTTTAATGATGATCCTGCATGTACTTCGTGTGTATCTCAAAGGGGGATTTAAAAAACCCCATGAATTAACTTGGGTCACAGGTGTGGTTTTGGCTGTTTTGACTGCATCATTTGGTGTAACTAGTTATTCTTTGCCTTGGGATCAAATTGGCTATTGGGCAGTCAAAATTGTGACAGATGTACCTGACGCCATTCCGGTAATAGGATCACCTTTAGTGGAGTTATTACGCGGAAGTGCTAGTGTGGGCCAATCCACTTTGACTTGTTTTTATAGTTAACATACCTTTGTACTGCCTCTGCTTACTGCCGTATTTATGTTAATGCACTTTCCAATGATACGTAAGCAAGGTATTTCGGGTCCTTTATAGGGAAGGCATATCATAGAGAATTATAATTATCATATATCATATCGGGTAGGTTTTGGTATTTCATTGCTACAAGCATGGGTTATTGTAAAATAACACATGTCATTTGGATACTTCTCTTCAACTCCAAAGTATTTTTATACAATACAAATAGTTGAAGTTAATTTTACGAAAGAAAAAAGGCAGATTGTGGGAGTGTGTGACATGAATTATTGATTTGTCCATGCAGATAAAGAATTGGATCTGCCACATTAGAATTCACAACCAAAGGTGTCTCCGCATCCAATCAACATGTAAGTCCCCTACCTAGGAAGGATAGGCAGGTTCACTTGACGAGAATATCTTCTATGATCATACCGCAACCATGTCATCCATGAACAGGCTCTGTAAGATCCCATAGAGTAGAAATGGAATAAGTCATGTGACATGATCCAGTTCTCTATTTATTACACTTACCTTTTTATTATAGTATGGAAATACATTCATTTTCTTTGCATCGATTGTGATCCGCAATACTATCGGAGTAAAAGAAGGAATCTAAGAAGAATGTAGGCTAAACTTTTTGATTTTTTATTAGTAATAAGTAAATATTTTGTTTGGAGGTAAGAAACTTGCGATATTGAGGGGATAAATACCAACTAATCAAGAGACATGAGACAATCCACAAAGCAATTGATCATGATCAAATTTGTAGGCCCACTTGGATATTGAGCATTTACCCATAAGAATAGGATTATTTTCAATGAGTAGTTGTAGGTGCAACTTCGGAAAAGAGAATCTGATAAATCTTTTCTTGCCTAGAGTCATTGAGTCATTATAAACCTTAATTCTATTAAGGATCTTCCGCGGTCTTATTTCTTTCACTCTTGCTCGAGCCGGATGATGATAACTTCTCATGTCCGGTTCCTTTGGGGGATGGATCCTAAAGAGTTCACCTATCCCAATAACAAAGAAACCAGACTTAAATGATCATGTATTAAGAGCTAAATTAGCTAAAGGGATGGGACACAATTATTATGGGAACCCGCATGGCCCAACGATCTTTTATATATTTTTCCAGTAGTAATTCTAGGTACTATTGCATGTAATGTAGGTTTAGCGGTTCTCGAGCCATCAATGATTGGTGAACCCGCAGATCCGTTTGCAACTCCTCTGGAAATATTACCCGAGTGGTACTTCTTTCCCGTGTTTCAAATACTCCGTACGGTACCCAATAAGTTATTGGGCATTCTTTTAATCGTTTCTGTGCCAACAGGCTTATTAACAATACCTTTTCTAGAGAATGTCAATAAATTCCAAAATCCATTTCGCCGCCTAGTAGCTATGACCGTTTTTTAATCGGTACTGTAGTAGCTCTTTGGTTAGGTATTGGAGCAACATTACCCATTGATAAATCATTAACTTTAGGTCTTTCTTAGATATTTTTTGATTCATTCAACCGTGAAGTACCATAGGTATCTAGGAAATAGTTACTTCCAAGTGAATCTTCCCTAGATACCTAAAATCCATTTTATTATGATCCATTTCGCGAAAATATAGATTGTACCAAAGATGATAAATTGTTTTCTTTTTATTCTAACTCAAAAAATAAGAAGAAAAATTGCAATGGATTTAAAACGAGAGTTTATTCTTAAGTAAATCAATTGGGAGATGCTTCTCTAGAGTGTCCCATAGATGCTTTCTATCTTCCATACGAAAACTGTCAATTCTCAGAAGATCTTCTTCAGTCTTACTCAAAAGGTCCAATAGTGTATGTATATTGGCCCTTTTTAGACAATTATACGTTCTAGAAGTCAATTCTAATTGATCAATAAAAATACAATTCAATTGAATTCCTTTTTTGTTTTTCTTTAGATTAGTTAATCTTTTTAGAAAAGTAAAAAGGGGTGGAGTAAACCTGTTTTTATTTTCTTCGAAACTAGCGCCCTCTTCCTCTGCGTGTAGAAAAGGAAGAAATGAATCAATCAAATTACGAGAAGCCTCATAAAGTGCTTCCTTAGGGTTTAAACTTCCATTAGTACATATTTCTAGAAAAAGTATCTCGTGTTTTTCATTTCCATTCCCACAAGAAAAAATACTATAATTCACATTTCGAACAGGCATGGATACAACATCTATAGGATAACTTCCATCTTGATAGGTCTTTCTGAGTTATGTCTGATATCCACGATCTCTCTTGATCTGCAAATCAATACAGAAATCAATGGGTTCTGTCAAGTTAGCTATAGGTTGTGCCGTATCAACGATTTCTACGGAAGGCGGTAAGATGATGTCTTGAGCAGTTATGTATCTAGGACCTTTGACGCAAATGGATGCGCCTCTAACTCCATAGAGATTACTTCTCAATACAATTTCTTTCAAATTTAGTAAAATTTCTTGTACGGATTCTTCAATACCTGCTATTGTAGAATACTCGTGTGGCACGCTCCCAAATTTTGCACGTGTGATACATGTTCCTTCTATTTCTCCAAGTAAAGCTCTTCGCAAGGCAATACCGACAGTGTCCGCTTGACCTTTTCTAAGCAGGGATAGAATGAAACGACCATAATAAAGGCGCTTACTATCTACTCTTGATTCAACACACTTCCACTGTAGTGTTTGAGTGAACCACAATAGACTAGTATTATTATTTTATCATTGAATCGTTTATTTCTCTTGAAATGAAAGTTGAAAGTGGGTTAATTCTTTTACAGACGTCTCTTTTTAGGCGGTCGACATCCATTATGCGGCATAGGTGTTACATCGCGCATACAACTTAATCGCACACTACTTTTAGCAATGGCTCGTAATGCGGCATCTCTTCCACTACCAGCGCCCTTTACCATAACTTCTGCTTGTTGCAAACCTACTGTACGAATAGCATCTACTGCTGTTCTTTGACCAGCATAGGGTGATGCTTTTCTTGAGCTTTTGAATCCACAAGTACCGGCCGAGGACCAAAAAACCACCCGACCTTGTGGGTCTGTAACAGTTATAATGGTATTGTTGAAACTAGCTTGAACATGAATAACCCCTTTTGTTATTCTACGTGCACTCTTCCATAAACTAAAACGTGCATTCCTACGTAAACCAATATGCACTTTCTTACGTGAACCAATTTTTGGTATAGCTTTTGTCATATTTTATTATCTCATAAATATGAGTTAGAAATAAAAAAATAAAAAAAGATACAAAGATATCCGATTCAGGGTAAAATAAACCCTTTACTTTAATTATTTTAAATGAAATTATTTTATTTGGAATTGGAACATTTCAGCGGGTACTATTTTTACTTTTTAGAAAGTAAAGTTCTTTTTCGAAAGATTACCCCTGTCTTTGTTTATGCTTCGGATTCGAGCAAATGACTCTAATTCGTCCACGCCTATGAATCAGTCGACATTTTGTACAAATTTTACGAACGGAAGCTCTTATTTTCATATTTCTGTATCCTTTTTTAAACAATGACTCTAATCTTTTGGAAAAAATAAGTCTCTTCGCTTGAATTTTAGAACTTAGATTTATTACCCTAGAAAAAAAAGGAAAACCTAATCCTTTGAATCTTTGGTATCCTTCAAATATTCGCTATCCTTCAAATCTTCGCTATCCTTCGAGTATTCGATATGCTTCGAATCCTTATGGGGAAGTCTATAAATTATACTTCCCTTGCTTGAATCATAACGACTTACTTCAATTTTGACCCTATCCCCCATCAGTATTCGTACAGAACTAGAATGTATCTTTCCTGAAATATAGCCTAGGATGATGGTGTCGTTCTCTAGCCGAATGCGGAACATTCCATTGGGTAGGGCTTCCAAACCTTCGAAAGTTACTTTTCCTTCTCTCGGTTTTTTTTTCTCCTATATTTTTCTGTCATATTTTTTTCTGTCATATTTTTTTCTCCTATTTTTATATTTTTATTTTAAAAATAGGAAGGGCGAGATAGAATTCGAGCACTATAGGCGGGGCGATTACCATATATAACATAAGACTTCTCCCCCAATTCTGTTTAGTCGAGCTTCTTGATCTGTCATTATTCCTCGAGAAGTAGAAAGAATAGCAATTCCCATTCCACCCAAAACTTTAGGAATTCCTTGATAGTTGGTATAAATTCGTAAGCCGGGTCGGCTGATACGCTTTAAAAAGGTTCTTGTTCTATATATTCCTTTTCTACTCTTTCTCTTTTGATGTCGCAAAGTTGAAACCAAGAAATATCTGTTATGTTCCTGACATTTCCGAACACTTTCAATAAAACCCTCTCGTAGAAATATTTTAACAATGTTTTCGGTAATATTTGTAGATACTACTCGAACTGTTCCTTTTTTATTCATGTCCGCATTTCTTATAGAGGTTAGTAAATCAACAATAGTGTCCTTGCCCATAAGATTCTAATTCTAGGTTCCTCCTAATTTTTCTATAATCAACATGTTTTCTTTTTTTTCATTTTGGATTTGAAAACATATACGTAATACACAATCTACTAAATTAATTCTTTCGTCTCAATTTCGCCTACTAGTATTTATAATACTTCAGGAGCTAATGAAACTATTTTGGTAAAATTCAATTCTCTCATCTCCTCGGCAATCGCGCCAAAAACTCGAGTTCCTTTTGGATTGCCTTTTTGATCAATTATAACCGCAACATTGTCATCATAGCGGATTATTATACCGTCTTCGCATTTGAACTCTTTACATGTACGTACAATTACAGCTCAAATTACTTCGGACCTTTCTAGAGGCATTTGGGGCAATGCGTCTTTGATTACAGCAACAATAACATCACCAATACAAGCATATCGCTGATTACCAGCAGCTCATGTGACTCGAATACACATCAATTTTCGAGCTCCACTATTATTTGCTACATTTAAAAGGGCCTGAGGTTGAATCATATTATTTTGATTTCAATTTGTTATTTTAATGCAAAAGGATGAAAGAAATATTGTCTTTCCAGAAAGAAAAACCGGGCATTTTTTTTATCTTCCATACCCCTTTTAGGGTTCTATATCTCTAATCGAATAAATTGACTTCGTATGGGCATTTTACTGGCAGCTATGGAGATAGCTGCTCTAGCTACAGTTTCAGATACTCCCCCATTTCATAAAGTATACGACCAGGTTTAACAACGGATACCCAATATTCGGGGGACCCCTTTCCCGAGCCCATACGTGTTTCCGTGGGTCTTAGTGTAACCGGTTTGTCGGGAAATATACGTACCCATATTTTTCCACCACGACGTGCATATCGTGTTATTGCTCTTCGTCCTGCTTCTATCTGTTTCGCCGTGATCCAAGCGGGTTCAAGTGCTTGAAGAGCATATCTACCAAAACAAATAAGATTGCCTCGGCAGGATTTTCCTTTCGTTCTTCCTCTATGTTGTTTGCGAAATCTGGTTCTTTTGGGGTTATAGTCGATGGTTCTCTTTCTTAGTTCCATCTCAACTGTAAAACTGGACATGAGAGTTTCTTCTCATCCAACTCCTCGCGAATGGAATGAGCAAGCATGTAAATTTCTCTAATTCATAATATTCCAAAATATTACGGTACGGATAGATACACATTAATAGATAATAGAAAATGTTTGGTTTTTTTATATTGAATTTGTTAAAACAGAAAAAATATAATATATAGTCAAAAAAGAAGATCTAGAATATATCCAGATGTGTGTGTATATTTATCTAAATTCTATATTTATAGATAATGTAATTCTTCTTAAAAAAATCCTTATTTTTACTCTTACTGAATCGCGGTAAAGTATTCTAATTCAATAAGAATTTCGCGGACGAATATTTACTCTTTCCTGTCTTATTTGTTAATTTATAAACTTACCAAATAAGACAATATTTTTGGTTTGTTCCGCCATCCCACCCAATGAAGTGTTAGGATTCTTTTCAATAAAATCCTATGGAATCATAGGTTCTGTCGTTCCCACTGCTTCTCCTTGAATGGTTAGGTCTGAATCCCGCAATGCAGCTTCCAAAAAATTTCTTTCCGAGTTAATTTTCTCAGTTTTATTAACCCGGGCGGCTCTTTATTATTGCTTTAAATTTGTAGTTCTTGTTTCAAGTTACAATTTTTAATTCTTTATTATTTTTATTATATTGATGCTTTATCACATTGGCTTTTATGATTTAATTCATAGACCATACATAGTGGAATCCTATATCTTATTTATTTCCTCTTCCTTCTTTCTATCATCCTCCCTTTATCCACATCCCTTTAGTTTTGCTTCACAACCTAGAATCCCTTTTCTTTTTTAGAGAAAAAATTGTAGTTGCTACAACTATATGACACATCTACTCATTTATGATAGAGGTATTTATTCATATAGTGACTGTTTCTTAGTTAGGATCTCGACAATACGAAGCAACAGGTTGGTTATTAGTTAATTTTCTATAATTACTAAGTTTTTTCTTAAAAAAAGAAAAAATAACGAGTCACACACTAAGCATAGCAATTATATTAAATGATTTATCAATTTCCATTAAATCTTATAGAAAGAGGTATAATTTCTTCTTTTGCAGGGATTTCAGGACAAAAAGTCTCTTGTCATTTTTTATTCTATCAATGGACAGAATCCGAAGACAAGATTACTTATTCTTTGTCTACGAATATCCAAATTTTTACACCTAATACTCCATAGATAGTCCGAATTGGATAGCAGCAATAATCAATTTTAGCACGAATTGTTTGGAGGGGAAGTCTGCCCTTTTTAATAGATTCGGCGCGTGCAATTTCTTTTCCTCCGAGACGACCCGCAATTTTTACTTTTACTCCCCTTATATCTGCTTTTTTAGTTAATTCAATGGCTTTTTTCATTGCCTTTCGAAATGAAACTCTATTTTTTAATTGGAAAGCTGTATATTCTGCAAGAATGTTAGGCTATCTATAAGGTTCTTTAACTTTTTCGATAGAAATATTAAATCTCTGGTTTACAGAGTTAATTTCCTTTTGTAGATCTTTCTCTAATTCTTCGATTGCTCCTTTTTTCTTTAATAAATTTGGGAATCCAATATGGATTATGACGTGGATCGTATCGATTTCTTTTTGGATTTCTATATGTGTAATTACTTCGGAACTTGAACCTGAGTCCATTTTTCTATTATGTGTAATTACTACGGAACTTGAGTCTGATTCTATTTTTCTATTCGAGCCCTTTTTCCTATTCTTTTGTATATAGTTCTTGATACAATCCCTTATTTTTTTATCTTCTTGTCGACCTTCAGAATAATTTTTTGGTTGTGCGAACCAAAAGGAATTGTGTTTTTGGGTTGTACCAAGTCTGAAACCGAGTGGATTTATTTTTTGTCCCATATTTTTCTATTCTATATTTTTTTTACTGGGAATCGAAATCTTAGATGGATCTAAAGGTTATTTAGTTTTCTTTACTATATTTAGTAAAATTGTTATATGAAACATGCTTTTTTTATTGGGAAACTACGTCCTTGAGCTCGAGGTCTGAATTTCTTCATAATAGTACTCCTACTGACTTCGGCTTTAGTAATAAATAAATTCGCTTTGTCGAAATCCCTATAATGAGTAGCATTTGCGGCTGCCGAATAAACCAACTTTAAGATGGGATAAGATGCTCGATAGGGCATGAGGTTCAGTATCATAAATAAGTTTATTTTGAATCTTTTTCTTCTTCTTAATCTTACTATTCAGAATTCAGTTAACGACGAGATTTAGTATCCTTTCTTGCATTTTCATAACTCGTGAAATGCCGAGTAGGCACGAATTCCCCCAATTTGCGACCTACCATAGGATTTGTTATGTAAATAGGTATATGTTCCTTTCCATTATGAATCGTGATTGTATGGCCAACCATTGTGGGTAGAATGCTAGATGCCCGGGACCACGTTACTATTGTTTCTTTCTCCTCCTTCATATTGACCTTTTCTATCTTTGCCAATAAATGATGAGCTACAAAAGGATTCGTTTTTTTCGTGTCAGAGCTGATTACTCCTTTTTTTTCCTTTTTAAAGAGTGGCATTCTATGTCCAATATCTCGATCGAAGTACGGAGGTCAGAATAAATAGAATAATGATCATTGGAAAAAAGAAAAAAATCCTTTAGCTGGATAAGGGGCAGATGTAGCCAAGTGGATCAAGGCAGTGGATTGTGAATCCACCATGCACGGGTTCAATTCCTGTCGTTCGCCCATCGCATTATTGCAAATTCCAAAAATGCAATTTTCCATATTCCTAGTTATGTATTTACTTATAGCGACGAAGGATAAAACTATCGCTATATTTTTTTTCCTTTTCCTAGTTCTTCTTCCAAGCGCGGGATAACCCCAAGGGGTTGTGGGTTTTTTTCTACCAATGGGAGCTTTCCCTTCACCACCCCCATGGGGGTTGCCCACAGGGTTCATAACTACCCCTCTTACTACGGGGCGTTTCCCTAGCCAACACTTAGATCCGGCTCTACCCAAACTTTTTTGGTTCACCCCAACATTACCCACTTGTCCGACTGTTGCTAAGCAGTTTTGGGATACTAAACGGACCTCCCCAGATGGTAATCTTAAAGTGGCCGATTTACCCTCTTTTGCAATGAGTTTCGCTACAGCACCTGCTGCTCTAGCTAATTGCCCACCCCTTCCACGTGTGATTTCTATGTTATGCATGGCCGTGCCTAAGGGCATATCGGTTGAAGTAGATTCTTCTTTTCTCTCAAAAAACCCCTTCCCAAACTATACAAGCTTCTTCCAAAGCATACGGCTTTCTAGATGTATATGACGATCTCTAGACAGATGTATCTTATATGAATCATATGATGAAGTACCACATGAGTGGATATATAGGAAAGGAATCCAAATCTGCCGAATCGCTCATTTTATGATCTTCTACATCCTAGGTCTCTGTGTTCCGTCATCTGGCTTATGTTCTTCATGTAGCATTCAGATCGAATGACTCTATGAAATTATGTCGATACTTCCACATATTATGGGTAACGTAGGAGACATCCCTATTTTCCCCCAGGGGTCTTAATTACCAGTGCTTAGCTTTCAATTTGCCTCTGACCATCAAATTAAATGTGAATAACCTGTCCTCCTCTCTTTGAAACAAGGGGCGCTTCCGGTTCTGTGCGTGCTTCAAACAATTTTGTCTTCTCCATATTACCATATCTCTAGAGCCAATAATTTTCTATGAGGAACTACTGAATTCAATCACTTGCTGCCGTTACTCAACAGTTTTCTGTTGAGGTCTATCCCGTAGAGGTAGTCAAATTGGATCAGTGATCGATTTCTAGGTTTCGTCATAAACCTAATTGGTTACTGTCAATTACTTAAATCAATAGTTCAAACCACACTCAAAGGTAGGGCATTTCCCATTGATATAGGAACTTTTGTACCAGAAACAATAGTATCTCCAATTATAGCCCCTCTGGGATGTAAAATATATCTCTTCTCACCATCCCCATAGTGTATGAGCAAATGTATGCATTTCGATTAGGGTCGTATTCTATGGTTACGATTCTACCAGATATGTCTTTTTGATTCCGTCGAAAATCTATTTTACGGTATAGGCGCTTATGACCTCCCCCTCTATGCCTTGCGGTAATGATTCCTCTGGAATTACGAACTTTACCACAACGGTGCCGTCCATGGATCAAATTATTTCATGGATTGGATTTCACTTTCCTGTCTACGGTTCCCTTGCGTGTGCTCGGGATAGGTGTTTTGTATAAATGTTTTGCCGTATTATTAAGTATTCTCCATTAGTTTTTTTCTCTCTCTAGAAGTGGAACAGAATAACCCGTTTGAAGGGTAATGATCATACGTTTGTAATGCATTGTATGGCCCAGAATAGGTCCTATTCTTCTACTTTTTCCAGGTAGTCGATGGCTATTCACAGCTACCACCTTAACACCAAAGAAGAGTTCCACCCAATGCTTTATTTCTGTCTTAGTGAATCCCGATTCGACATTAAAAGTATATTGATTCTTTCCCAATAAACGAAGACTTTTTTCTGTAAATACTGCGTATTTAAATCCATCCATAAATCGACTTTCCCTCCTATGCTCTGAGTTCCAGTATCGATAAGAATTTGAGTTCTCATTGTTCTTATGTTATGGTACGAATGTACCATACCAATTCGTTATGTATGGATGATGGATGAGATTCCATGGATAGAGAGCCAGTTCCAATAGACTTATGGAATGTTCCCGTTCGTGTGCATCCAGCAGGAATTGAACCCGCAAATTTACCAATTATGAGTTCGGCGCTTTAACCATTAAGCCATGGATGCTTAACAGGGATCATCGTACATAGTAAATAACCAATTTTCATATAGAAAGACATATCATAGAAAAATGAAATCTAAAATATTCCGAGATGGCAAATATTCGGAGATGACTATGAAAACACCTCTCTGGATCCTCGAACTGAAAGAGATATTGAGAGGTATCAAGAATCCTAATTCTCGCTATTTGGAATGGATCCAATTCTATTGAGTCTGACTCATAGTGATCATTTATATTTAGCAAAGAATGACCTTGGTTATCAAAGGATTGAACAACCGGGATCCATTTACTTATGATACCTAGTTGGCATTGATAATAAGGATCTAATGAATTATGAGTTTAATAGATCCTCTTTAGCAGAAAGACGTATATTCCTTGCTCATTATCAGAAAATCACTTATTCCCAAACCTTGTGTGGGACTAATCGTTTTCATTTACCATCTCATGGAAAACCCTTTTCATTCCCCTTAACCCTATCGGGTATTTTAGTGATAGGTTCTGTAGGAACTGGATAATCCTATTTGGTCAAATACCTAACGAAAAATTACGATTTTCCTTTCATTAAGGTACGAGGGCTTCTTATTCCACAAGAACGAAAGCACCTTTTCATTCTTTCATATACTAGGGGTTTTTACTTGGAAAAGACAATGTTCCATACTAAAGGATTCGGGTCCATAACCACGAGTTCCAGTGCACTAGATCTTGTAGCACTTAGCAACGAAGCCCTATCCATTAGTATTCCACATAAGAAATCCATTCTAGAAAAAATACAATTAGATTAGCTCTTCATAGACAAACTTGGGGTTTGCGAGCCAAGGTAAGATCGGCTCGGGATCATGGGACCCTTTTCTATCAGATAGGAGGGGCTCTTGTACAAAATAGACTTACTACGTAATAACACCATAGAATCTATCTATATAAAGATAAAGAGGCAATCGTGTCAGGAAGCGGGTTTTTCTTTGGCCAAAAGGTACTTCGAACTTGGAACGAGCATGAAGAGATTAACAAGACTTCTTTCTCTTTTGAGTTTTTCTAGCAGACCTGCCGCGCAAGATCTTTGGTCTTCCCCTGGAACCGATGAAAAAAAGTGGATCGCTTCTTATGTACTCGCTTAGAATGATTCTTCTCTATCTATAGTTCATGGCCTATTAGAAGTAGAAGGTGCTCTGGTGCAATCCTTACCGACAGAAAAAGATTGCAGTCAGGTTGATAATAGTCGAGTGACATTACTTCGTCGGTCCGAACTAAGGAATCTGTTAGAAATGTTTTGAAATGGATATTGTTCTCTCTTTGATCAGGGATTGCTATATCAAAAGAAGTGGAGTTTGAAAAAGGGAACGGAATGCTCAAACCGGAACATCTAGAGGAACGAATTTTCAATAGCATAACTTGGGCTCCTAGAATATGGCGCCCTTGGGACAATCTATTTGATTGCAGGTTTTTGTTCCGAAGCAAAGATATCCGCGGAGGCTGGTTCGTTCGTCCTATTCTGATATTCAGGACCAAGAGGTACTGGATTCTCTTTCGGATAGGCCCTGAAAGGAGAAGAAAGGCTGAAATGCCAACGGACCTCTGTCTATTCTCTAATTCACCCAATTCGATAGTACCCGTTTTTGGAACGTCCAGTGCCAAAGTCACTGAATGGGTACGTCACCAATCCAATCCCTTTGACAAATCGGATGTCATATTAGATATCATATTCTATATATATAGAAATATCATAGATAGAATAGACATATAGAATTTTTGGTTGGCAAATTCGAAGGAATCATTTAGTGAAAAAGGAGCAAAGAATGACAAAATACGAGACTCTACTAGTCTTCACTCTTGTGGTTTCCTCTTCCTCAGTTTCTATTTTCTTATTTGGGATCTTTCTTTTCATGGTTCTCATCTCTTCAACTCGCGATTTTCGCGAGAGAACCAAATCCAAGTTGGTGAAGATCATGATTTGGGCTGGCACGGGGATCGTTTGATCGATTTCCTTGATTTGATCGCTACTTAATGGCGTGCGCTCAAAGGATACAAACAGGGATTCGCAAACAAAAAGGGGAATTCATAGTCACTTTTTCCTGTCACGTAAAAAAACTTTACACGAGAGCAATAGAGGTTGGGATACATCTATCTCTTCTGAGCAACCTCTTTTGGATTCTTAAGACCACCCTTGCAGTAGGATACCATCTGCTTTGGGTTCTTTATTATCTCCTTCGAGGGATTTTTAGGATCGTTCAGGCTATATATATTTAGTCTATTTTGGCTTTTACTGTCTACTTTTCTCAGGGAGATGGTTAAGGACCTCAGAAGATAGAGGAGAGCGCCATGCCCAGATTTCAGGAATACCTCTACGGGGAATGCTCATTGAATGGGCATTCTCCATATTATGCCTTGAAGAGGACTCGAACCTCCACGCTCTTCAGCACGAGATTTTGAGTCTCGCGTGTCTACCATTTCACCATCAAGGCATCTTGAAAGTGAATCGTATTCCATGAAGATGATATCTATCTAATGTGATATATGGAATATATGACAAAGGTGGAGTCTTGGAGTATTTCGATCGGTCGGTCATATAGGCCTGAGTCAGA
>NC_057805.1:20337969-20506601 GCF_018294505.1 Triticum aestivum
TAGGTGGCATTTTTTTGTTTTCTTTGTTGCTTTAATTTTTTATTTTGTTTCTACATATAACAAAATACTTACAGCTGCTATTCTTATTTATTTTATTAAGGGTTATTTTTTTATTTTATTTTTTTCTACTTATTTATTTTATTTTATTTTGTTTCTACTTATTTATTTTAGTTTATTTTTATTTTGTTTCTACTTATTTATTTTATTTTGTTTCTACTTATTTATAAAAGTTTATTTTGTTTCTACTTATTTATTTCATCTTCTTTTTTGCTTTTTGTATTTATTTTATGAAAATTCTTTTTGCTTTTAATGTTTTGAACAGAAAATACTTTGATAATTTTAGTTGCATAAATTCTATATAATTTTAGTTTCAATAATACTAGAGGTTTATAAAAGCTTTTTAGTTGATTCCTTTAGTACCGGTTCTAAGGCTGTTACAAAGGCATTTCATTTGGTACCGGTTCTAAGGCTGGGGCCCCACGATCCCCTTTAGTACCGGTTCGTGGCATGAACCAGTAATAAGACCCTGAAATTGAAAAGCATTTCAAATGAACTACGAAAAGGTTGAAAGTTGGCATGGTATCATCATTTCGCCCATATAGCATGTGCTGAAAAGTTGAGAGGGTTATGGCAAAAACTAGATGCACTTCGTGTACAAAACGGACAATCTGTTTCGAGATATCAGGGTTCCATACAGAAACTCGTCTGTTACAACAGGCATTTCAAATAAACTACGAAAAGGTTGAAAGTTGGCATGGTATCATCATAATAGTTGTGGAAAGAAAGTCTTCACTTTTTCTTCACTTGTGTGCTTTGCTTATTGCGCTGTAACCATGGATAATCTTCATCGTTTATCAGGATGCTTGGGCCAGCCTTGACTTTGAAGGGAGGAATTTCATGAAAGTTTTCATAATCTTTAGACATGTCTGTCTTGCCCTCCACTCCCACGATGTCCCTTTTTCCTGAAAGAACTATGTGGCTCTTTGGCTCATCGTATGATATATTCGCTTCCTTATCTTTTCTTTTTCTCGGTTTGGTAGACATGTCCTTCACATAGATAACCTGTGCCAAATCATTGGCTAGGACGAACGGTTCGTCAGTGTACCCAAGATTGTTCAGATCCACTGTTGTCATTCTGTACTTTGGATCTACCTGTACCCCGCCTCCTGATAGATTGACCCATTTGCACTTAAACAAAGGGACCTTAAAATCATGTCCGTAGTCAAGTTCCCGTATGTCCACTATGTAACCATAATATGTGTCCTTTCCCCTCTTGGTTGCTGCATCAAAGCGGACACCGCTGTTTTGCTTGGTGCTCTTTTGATCTTGGGCGATCGTGTAAAATGTATTCCCATTTATCTCGTATCCTTTGTAAGTCAATACAGTTGAAGATGGTCCCCTGGACAACGAGTACAGCTCATCACAAACAGTGTTGTCACCTCTGAGACGTGTTTCCAACCAACTGCTGAAAGTCCTGATGTGTTCACATGTAATCCAGTCGTCACACTGCTCCGGGTGTTTGGAGCGTAGACTGTTCTTGTGTTCATCGACATACAGAGTGTGACGCCCGGATAATTAAGCTACAGTAAACCTCTGTTAACGATGCCACATCACCATGATTACTGTTATTAATCTGGTGTTAGTCCGAAACTGATTATAATTCAAAATTCAAAATCAAGCAAACAATAAAAGTTTTCAAATATTAAAACTAAAATGTTCAATAAATAGTAGATAAATCAGAGGCTGTGATAAAATTGTAAACAACATTATTGAAATTTGATAAGTGACTTAAACAACCTCAAACAGTGGATGAAAACATTATTTAATAACCTTTTATTAATACAAAAGAAATATGAAATGATATTTACCCCAAACTAGTTTTTGGTGGTAGGATATATTGGGCTGTGAATTGTGGGCCAGCTCGCATATTTTACAAAACTCATTTGATGCCCAAACAATTAGCCAAAACAGAAAAGAAATAGAATAAAAAAAAGAACAAAAAAAAGAAGGAAAGACCCACCCCCCCCCCCCCGCGCGCTGGGCCTCGGCCCAACTGGGCCATCTCCCAGCCAGGCCGGCCTACCCCTGGCCTACTAGGCCTCCCACCCGAAACCCTAACCCCGTCGCCCCCCACTTCCCCCACGGTCCTCCCTCTCCCCTCTGGATCGGGGGTAACCAACCCACGAAGCCGCGACCCGTTGCCCCCGTAGCTACGTTGCCGCCCGGAACCCCCGCCGGAGCCGCCCCGCTACCCGCCGTCGTCGGTGCCGTCTCCCCGACTCCGCCGGTCGTCCTCATCCTCCTCCTCATCGCAGGTCGTCCACGCACGGCGCCCGACCCCGCCGCCGCCGCGCCTTCGCCGTTTCCGCGCGCCGGCGCCACCCCGAGATGCACCAGGTTGGGCAGAAGCCTTGTCGCCCTCCCCTACATCGCCTACACAGACCAGCTCGAGCTCCTCACCCCTGCATCAAGCTGCTCGCCCTCGTCTTCCACCTCAGACCCGAAAACCGTCGTCGTTGCTTCGTCGTCCCCGGCGCCTCCCTGTGCTCGTCGAGCCTTCCATGTGCTCCGATGTGAGCCCCACCATCGATCCCCCTCTTCCTCCTTTCGTTTTCCTCGCCATAGCGCCGCCCCACGAGCTCGCTTGCCCGCTGCCGAACTCGCTCGCGTTCACCATGCCCCGAACGCGCCGGCCAACACTCGGACGCGCCGGCTCTGCAACCCGAGGCCGCGCCCCTGCTGGCCTTGGTCGCCGGCGCACCGCCGCCCTGGCTCCCGGCGGCCCCGGTGAGCCGCCCGCGCCGCCGAGCTCGCCTCCTGGCGTTTTGGCGCCGACGCCTCTGCACGGGCGTGCTCAGCCGTGGACAGAGCCGGCTGGCTCTCTGCCACCTGGGGCCTGCCCTTGTTAATTAGGGATTAGCCCCTGTTAAGTTATTTTATTATTATTTTGTTTTTAGTTAGATAGCCCTATGACATGTGGGACCCAACACCCTAAGTAACTTAATTAAAATCAGTTAAAAGGCCCTGTTACAACATGTGACATTGACAAGCTGGTCCCACGTGCGCTATTGACCCGATTGACCAGTCAACAGTCAATTGTTGACTGCTGACTGGGCAGTCAACTGAACCCACATGTCAGCCTCTTTGTGCCCTGGCTAGGTACACTTCTGAGTACCCATAGCCATTTTGCTATTTAATTCAAATAATTAAATAAATTCTAAAAATGATTAAAACTTTAGAAAATCAACATAAAATAATCTGTAACTCGGATGAAAATACTTTCTACATGAAAGTTGCTTAGAACAACGAGACGAACCCGAATATACAGCCCGTTCGTCCGTCACGCATCCCTAGCATAGCAAACACGCAACTTTACCCCTTCGGTTGATCTATCCGAAAACGCGGAACACCGGGGATACTTTCCCGGATGATTCCCCCTTCGTCGGTATCACCTCCTACCGCGTTAGGGCGTACCTAGCACTGCTTATTGCCATGTTATGTTTTGTGATGTCTTGTATGCTCCGTATTTACTATTTCTCCCCCTCTTCTTCTCCGGTAGACCTCGAGACCGACGCTGCTGTTGCCCCGTTCGACTACGGAGTTGACGACCCCTCCTACTTGCCAGAGCAACCAGGCAAGCCCCCCCCCCTTGATCACCAGATATCGTCTATTCTTCTCTATACTGCTTGCATTAGAGTAGTGTAGCATGATACTGCTTTCCGTTAATCCTATCCTGATGCATAGCCTGTCATTGTTGCTACAGTTGTTACCCTTACCTGCTATCCTACTGCTTAGTATAGGATGCTAGTGTTCCATCAGTGGCCCTACACTCTTGTCCGTCTGCCATGCTATACTACTGGGCCGTGATCACTTCGGGAGGTGATCACGGGTATATACTATATACATTATATACATGACACATGTGGTGACTAAAGTCGGGTCGGCTCGTTGAGTACCCGCAAGTGATTCTGATGAGGGGGCTGAAAGGACAGGTGGCTCCATCCCGGTAGAGGTGGGCCTGGGTTCCTGACGGCCCCCGACTGTTACTTTGTGGCGGAGCGACAGGGCAGGTTGAGACCACCTAGGAGAGAGGTGGGCCTGGCCCTGGTCGGCGTTCGCGGATACTTAACACGCTTAACGAGATCTTGGTATTTGATCTGAGTCTGGCCATTTGGTCTATACGCACTAACCATCTACGTGGGAGTAGTTATGGGTATCCCGACGTCGTGGTATCAGCCGAAGCTCTTTTGACGTCAGCGACTGAGTGGCGCGCGCCGCATTGGACCGTAAGCTCGCGCTTGTATTAAGGGGGCTAGGTCTGCTTCCGGCCGCGTACGCAACGTGCAGGTGTGCATAGGGCGATGGGCCCAGACCCCTGCGCGCATAGGTTTAGACCGGCGTGCTGACCTCTCTGTTGAGCCTAGGTGGGGCTGCGACGTGTTGATCTTACGAGGCCGGGCATGACCCAGAAAAGTGTGTCCGGCCAAATGGGATCGAGCGTGTTGGGTTATGTGGTGCACCCCTGCAGGGAAGTTTATCTATTCGAATAGCCGTGTCCCTCGGTAAAAGGACGACCCGGAGTTGTACCTTGACCTTATGACAACTAGAACCGGATACTGAATAAAATACACCCTTCCAAGTGCCAGATACAACCCGGTGATCGCTCTCTAACAGGGCGACGAGGAGGGGATCGCCGGGTAGGATTATGCTATGCGATGCTACTTGGAGGACTTCAATCTACTCTCTTCTACCTGCTGCAAGATGGAGATGGCCAGAAGCGTAGTCTTCGACAGGACTAGCTATCCCCCTCATATTCTGGCATTCTGCAGTTCAGTCCACTGATATGGCCCTTTACACATATACCCATGCATATGTAGTGTAGCTCCTTGCTTGCGAGTACTTTGGATGAGTACTCACGGTTGCTTCTCTCCCTCTTTCCCCCTTTCCTATCTATCTGGTTGTCGCAACCAGATGTTGGAGTCCAGGAGCCAGACGCCACCGTCGACGACGACACCTACGACACTGGAGGTGCCTACTACTATGTGCAGCCCGCTGACGACGACCAGGAGTAGTTAGGAGGATCCCAGGCAGGAGGCCTGCGCCTCTTTCGATCTGTATCCCAGTTTGTGCTAGCCTTCTTAAGGCAAACTTGTTCAACTTATGTCTGTCCTCAGATATTGTTGCTTCCGCTGACTCATCTGTGATCGAGCACTTGTATTCGAGCCCTCGAGGCCCCTGGCTTGTATTATGATGCTTGTATGACTTATTTATGTTTTAGAGTTGTGTTGTGATACCTTCCCGTGAGTCCCTGATCTTGGTCGTACACATTTGCGTGCATGATTAGTGTACGGTCAAATCGGGGGCGTCACAAGTTGGTATCAGAGCCGACTGCCTATAGGAATCCCCCTTTCTAACATGGTTGTGTGGCTTACGGGCCCACGTTGCCATTGGGTGTTATTAGGATCTTTTACTCCTTGTCTATACTCTGGGACTCTGATCTCTTTTCTACTCGGGTTAAATGAATTTTGCTAAATCTAACATTAGGATCTCGTTATCACTTTCACCCGGAGAGCCCCTTATTACTGATGATCGTCTGCTGCCCGAGAAGACCCTGAAGATACTCTCCGCTGATAACCCGAGAACTTGTGCTTATCGCTTTTGCAATTCCCTTTCATCGATAAACACCTATGGATAACCACGTATACTCGCCACTCATACAATGTTTCCCAGTTGATCTTGTTATTACAAGATACCCCAAAATTCTCTTTGCTGCTCCGAGAATCTTTGAGCTTACTGCCTTGCTGTTCTTTGCCACATGAATACCACTACGGATAATTTCTAGCACTTACCGAGTATCCGGTCATCCCCAGTTGATTCAAGTATTTCACAAAAGTGTTCAAGATATCATTCGATCTTCCGAAAATCTTCAGGAGCCTTTTTGCTCTTGAAATTCTTGCTTACTTGCATTATGATTAATCTTAATTCTCGTAATCTTATTGGCATCTCTTGTCATTATCTTTTTGAGTCCATTGATTCAATAGGTTGCGAATGCTCGCAATCCTCAATCAGATCCTAGAATTCATCCTTCCGGCTCAGACATCTTTAACATGAGCTGGATCTCGACCAATCAAATAGTCATCGATTGTACCCCTAAGGCTATTCAACTTATCCATCCCTAATCAGAGCATTGCTTCTGATCCCTTGACTTGGAATTCATAATTCCTTTGCATTTGAGCTTGTGAGTTAGTCAGTTGTTTCTATAGTCTGATCTCCTTACATTCTTTCTTCCTCTGGTTGAGTACTGATGCTCACATCAGATCCCTTGTGGACCATCAGACCCTTTTGTCGGATTTTATCCGACAATGTCCTCCATATTAAATAAGCTGGTGAGCTTTTCCTCGGATACATAATGCCTTTGGTAAATTGTATCCTCTGCTTTGTCGACCATGCTCTACTTCTGAGCTTGTGTTATTTACTCCTAAAGTTTGTAGTATATCTTTCTACGATGCCCCGATGGGTTGAACCTATGCCTTCCTTAATCTGTGTGAACCCGAAAGATTTCGCGGGACATACTTATCTGGTATTGCACCAGGTAAAACTTTTGACAACTAATGTCATTATCAAAATACAAGAGGCGAATGGAAGGTTATGCATTGAAGAAGTGGGAGTCGACCTTGAACCTTTGTGTTCATGCCCAAGGACACGATGTAGATCCTATCATGGAAGCTTCTCTTATAATAATTACCCCCTTGTAATAAGTTCATCTGGTATCCGTGGACGTGGTTCCGACCATGTTTCTCCTTGATTCCGTTTCTCGTGCAAGTTTGAGCACTTGTCTTCTGCAGGGCAATACCCTAGTCCAACCTTTACCTTGATCTGTCGTCGAGTATTACCCCCTGGTATCTCAAGATTGTCATGGAACTGCATAACTTCTTATGAGTTTTTCATCAAGTCCTACATTCTCACTGATTCCAATTTTTCACGGGCTTCGAGTTTTAAAACACTCAAAACCACCGATAACTGAATCGAGTCCGCACTGCGATTAAACAACTCTTAGTAATCTTCTTTACTTATGAGTTTGTACCCGATCACGTCATTCCTAGCCTGATTGGCTACATCATTATCGTGCCGATCTTAACTGTGCTACCTGGTCTTTATTCCCGGAGCACCACTTTCGACGATGAGTTAAGCTTACGTCGATTTTCCTCGTCATATCATTTCGCCTTGAACAGCAAGCTTGATTTCGAGTTTGTGTCGTACCCCTGGTTCCAATAACTTTTCGCTTCATCGTTCCTTTGACTTGATGTCATCGCCGATCGATTACCTCTTCATAAATTCTCGCTACAAATGTGTCGTGAACATCATCAACATTCTGAGCTCTTCCAAGATATCTATCGAATTCTGGATGAGAAATACCATCCTTGCCCTCGATGATTTGTTTTATCATCTACCATTTTATTGCCTTCCATTCAACACAAACTTGTTCATGTTTTGTGTTGTACCTTGATTTCCTTGCTATCTTGCTTATGATATGTTCTACCTTGGTGTATTACCATCTTTTATGTCAAGAATGTCGTAAGAATTTCACCACCTCGTATGACATCTTGGTACAGAGATACTTCTCCCCATCACCATTCTTTCTTGGTCCCCGTGTTTGTTTCTAAAAGGAATACCGACAAATGGTCTGTGATGTGTAAATTCTAAACTTCTAGCAACCCTATTGCTTTGAAGTTATTGGTCTATAGTTTCATTCTACGTCTATGGCTTAATGAATCATCTTTCGAACATTGATTGTGCTACCTAGCCCATATTTCGGGTGCACATTTCAACCAATGTTTAACTGTGTATGTTTTCCTCGAGCATACATCATTAAGTCATTCGATCTAGCTAATGTTATCTCCTTGTTCACATAGTGGGGGAAATCCATCTTTTGGAAATCTCAATGGATTGTCGCTGAGTCAATCAGTCACCTCCTCACCTCTCCTTGATGTAATGATGAACCCTTGTTCGGAACTCGCTTCCATAGTTCATCTCCCGAGAATCTTCAATGTCGTTTTGACAATTTGTGTTGCACCTTTCTTCTCAGGCATCCTGAGTCTGAGTTATCCTGACACCAATCAAATCTGAATCTCGGTCAGATATGATGGTTGGAACATATTTCCAAGAGTTGTAACATTGGTCTAATTATGACCCGGTAAGGTGATGTCATGCCTAACACACCTGGCCGGAGGACCTATTGTTATAAGTTTTCCTTTTTAGCAAGGTTAGCTATTCTTCCATGAGGAAATTGTAAGACTTATTCTATAAGTTGTTCCTGATGGATCCTTTTTGTTTCCAAATTCTGATCTTCACCTGTTGACCATGTCAATGCTATCTCAAAGCATGTCTATGGTACTCCGATTTTCAACGGGAACATTTGAAGCACAATGCTAAATGTTTCCTGCGCAATTATCCAAACACCGCTGTATGGGTAATGTCATGAAAATTCTCTCCCGTACCTAAAGGAGTTTTCTATGTTATATCCCGACATGGATATCATGCTCTGCTTACCCTTGGGAAGAATATACCCTTGAAATATGTGTTTAAACACATTTTCCTTTCCATTGTTCTGTTTAATCTAATAATGATATTTTCCTTTCCATTCTTTTGTTTAACCCTTCTTGAGTTCTATATGATCTAAGCAGTAATATTCTCCTGCTTATGTAAACACCTCGGTGTACAACTTTGTCAGTAAGACCCTGTTACTATTGTTGGTGACATTCAGGTAACCACCGATGGACGAGAACTTTGCCTATTGGTCCGCCTCGTTTCAACGAGCAGGAAAATGGTTCTCTTCGTCCCTCGCCCTTGGTACCGACGATGTTGCTGACATATAACTGACAGGCTACCCTCTGACATGTCTTGCTATCATGACCGTGTAAGATGCCAACAACCTTTCTGCTTTTAATCCAAATGGTGGGCCCATAACCCACATTTCCACAGGATCGAAACCTGACTCTTCTATACAACCCTGTTTCTAATGGATATTCCTCACACTTGGCTCCGTATTTAATTCGCGGGCCACCTTCCTAGTGGTCTATTTTGGTATCAGACACCATACTTATTCCCGTTGCTCAGAACCCTTCAGGCATCAAACGATTGCCTGCCCGCTCAAAACTTCCCCACGATACCTCCTTACTTTGCTCTCGATAGTCTTAAATTTCCATTCGAGAGTTACTTTCCATCACCTTCCCCGATGTTATCAACCAGATAGTCAACCGTTCAGAGGCCTATTATTCCGAAGTTACCCCTTGTCCTTCGTAAGTACGATGGAGTTCCCGAAGGAAGGATGCCAGCTTCATCATGATGACCTGAAGCAGGAAAATGAAGACATCAACGTAATGGATCAACCGCTTCGAGAAGAGCAACCAAGATCGAGAACGCTCGTTAGAATTTCGTGACCAAATCCCTTTCTCGTCACTTCCCCTCTTAAATCTCGGGACGAGATTTCTTGTAGTGGAGGAGAATTGTGACGCCCGGATAATTAAGCTACAGTAAACCTCTGTTAACGATGCCACGTCACCATGATTACTGGTATTAATCTGGTGTTAGTCCGAAACTGATTATAATTCAAAATTCAAAATCAAGCAAACAATAAAAGTTTTCAAATATTAAAACTAAAATGTTCAATAAATAGTAGATAAATCAGAGGCTGTGATAAAATTGTAAACAACATTATTGAAATTTGATAAGTGACTTAAACAACCTCAAACAGTGGATGAAAACATTATTTAATAACCTTTTATTAATACAAAAGAAATATGAAATGATATTTACCCCAAACTAGTTTTTGGTGGTAGGATATATTGGGCTGTGAATTGTGGGCCAGCTCGCATATTTTACAAAACTCATTTGATGCCCAAACAATTAGCCAAAACAGAAAAGAAATAGAATAAAAAAAGAAGAACAAAAAAAAGAAGGAAAAGACACCCCCCCCCCACGCGCGCTGGGCCTCGGCCCAACTGGGCCATCTCCCAGCCAGGCCGGCCTACCCCTGGCCTACTAGGCCTCCCACCCGAAACCCTAACCCCGTCGCCCCCCACTTCCCCCACGGTCCTCCCTCTCCCCTCTGGATCGGGGGTAACCAACCCCCGAAGCCGCGACCCGTTGCCCCCGTAGCTACGTCGCCGCCCGGAACCCCCGCCGGAGCCGCCCCGCTACCCGCCGTCGTCGGTGCCGTCTCCCCGACTCCGCCGGTCGTCCTCATCCTCCTCCTCATCGCAGGTCGTCCACGCACGGCGCCCGACCACGCCGCCGCCACGCCTTCGCCGTTTCCGCGCGCCGGCGCCACCCCGAGATGCACCAGGTTGGGCAGAAGCCTTGTCGCCCTCCCCTACATCGCCTACACGAACCAGCTCGAGCTCCTCACCCCTGCATCAAGCTGCTCGCCCTCGTCTTCCACCTCGGACCCGGAAACCGTCGTCGTTGCTTCGTCGTCCCCGGCGCCTCCCTGTGCTCGCCGAGCCTTCCATGTGCTCCGATGTGAGCCCCACCATCGATACCCCTCTTCCTCCTTTCGTTTTCCTCGCCATAGCGCCACCCCACGAGCTCGCTTGCCCGCTGCCGAACTCGCTCGCGTTCACCATGCCCCGAACGCGCCGGCCAACACTCGGACGCGCCGGCTCTGCCGTGCCCGCGCCCAGCAACCCGAGGCCGCGCCCCTGCTGGCCTTGGTCGCCGGCGCACCGCCGCCCTGGCTCCCGGCGGCCCCGGTGAGCCGCCCGCGCCGCCGAGCTCGCCTCCTGGCGTTTTGGCGCCGACGCCTCTGCACGGGCGTGCTCAGCCGTGGACAGAGCCGGCTGGCTCTCTGCCACCTGGGGCCTGCCCTTGTTAATTAGGGATTAGCCCCTGTTAAGTTATTTTATTATTATTTTGTTTTTAGTTAGATAGCCCTATGACATGTGGGACCCAACACCCTAAGTAACTTAATTAAAATCAGTTAAAAGGCCCTGTTACAACATGTGACATTGACAAGCTGGTCCCACGTGCGCTATTGACCCGATTGACCAGTCAACAGTCAATTGTTGACTGCTGACTGGGCAGTCAACTGAACCCACATGTCAGCCTCTTTGTGCCCTGGCTAGGTACACTTCTGAGTACCCATAGCCATTTTGCTATTTAATTCAAATAATTAAATAAATTCTAAAAATGATTAAAACTTTAGAAAATCAACATAAAATAATCTGTATAACTCGGATGAAAATACTTTCTACATGAAAGTTGCTTAGAACAACGAGACGAACCCGAATATACAGCCCGTTCGTCCGTCACGCATCCCTAGCATAGCAAACACGCAACTTTACCCCTTCGGTTGATCTATCCGAAAACGCGGAACACCGGGGATACTTTCCCGGATAATTCCCCCTTCGTCGGTATCACCTCCTACCGCGTTAGGGCGTACCTAGCACTTCTTATTGCCATGTTATGTTTTGTGATGTCTTGTATGCTCCGTATTTACTATTTCTCGCCCCTCTTCTTCTCCGGTAGACCTCGAGACCGACGCTGCTGTTGCCCCGTTCGACTACGGAGTTGACGACCCCTCCTACTTGCCAGAGCAACCAGGCAAGCCCCCCCCCTTGATCACCAGATATCGTCTATTCTTCTCTATAATGCTTGCATTAGAGTAGTGTAGCATGATACTGCTTTCCGTTAATCCTATCCTGATGCATAGCCTGTCATTGTTGCTACAGTTGTTACCCTTACCTGCTATCCTACTGCTTAGTATAGGATGCTAGTGTTCCATCAGTGGCCCTACACTCTTGTCCGTCTGCCATGCTATACTACTGGGCCGTGATCACTTCGGGAGGTGATCACGGGTATATACTATATACATTATATACATGACACATGTGGTGACTAAAGTCGGGTCGGCTCGTTGAGTACCCGCAAGTGATTCTGATGAGGGGGCTGAAAGGACAGGTGGCTCCATCCCGGTAGAGGTGGGCCTGGGTTCCTGACGGCCCCCGACTGTTACTTTGTGGCGGAGCGACAGGGCAGGTTGAGACCACCTAGGAGAGAGGTGGGCCTGGCCCTGGTCGGCGTTCGCGGATACTTAACACGCTTAACGAGATCTTGGTATTTGATCTGAGTCTGGCCATTTGGTCTATACGCACTAACCATCTACGCGGGAGTAGTTATGGGTATCCCGACGTCGTGGTATCAGCCGAAGCTCTTTTGACGTCAGCGACTGAGTGGCGCGCGCCGCATTGGACCGTAAGCTCGCGCTTGTATTAAGGGGGCTAGGTCTGCTTCCGGCCGCGTACGCAACGTGCAGGTGTGCATAGGGCGATGGGCCCAGACCCCTGCGCGCATAGGTTTAGACCGGCGTGCTGACCTCTCTGTTGAGCCTAGGTGGGGCTGCGACGTGTTGATCTTACGAGGCCGGGCATGACCCAGAAAAGTGTGTCCGGCCAAATGGGATCGAGCGTGTTGGGTTATGTGGTGCACCCCTGCAGGGAAGTTTATCTATTCGAATAGCCGTGTCCCTCGGTAAAAGGACGACCCGGAGTTGTACCTTGACCTTATGACAACTAGAACCGGATACTGAATAAAATACACCCTTCCAAGTGCCAGATACAACCCGGTGATCGCTCTCTAACAGGGCGACGAGGAGGGGATCGCCGGGTAGGATTATGCTATGCGATGCTACTTGGAGGACTTCAATCTACTCTCTTCTACATGCTGCAAGATGGAGATGGCCAGAAGCGTAGTCTTCGACAGGACTAGCTATCCCCCTCTTATTCTGGCATTCTGCAGTTCAGTCCACTGATATGGCCCTTTACACATATACCCATGCATATGTAGTGTAGCTCCTTGCTTGCGAGTACTTTGGATGAGTACTCACGGTTGCTTCTCTCCCTCTTTCCCCCTTTCCTATCTATCTGGTTGTCGCAACCAGATGTTGGAGTCCAGGAGCCAGACGCCACCGTCGACGACGACACCTACGACACTGGAGGTGCCTACTACTATGTGCAGCCCGCTGACGACGACCAGGAGTTGTTAGGAGGATCCCAGGCAGGAGGCCTGCGCCTCTTTCGATCTGTATCCCAGTTTGTGCTAGCCTTCTTAAGGCAAACTTGTTCAACTTATGTCTGTCCTCAGATATTGTTGCTTCCGCTGACTCGTCTGTGATCGAGCACTTGTATTCGAGCCCTCGAGGCCCCTGGCTTGTATTATGATGCTTGTATGACTTATTTATGTTTTAGAGTTGTGTTGTGATACCTTCCCGTGAGTCCCTGATTTTGGTCGTACACATTTGCGTGCATGATTAGTGTACGGTCAAATCGGGGGCGTCACACAGAGTCACCAAGGTAGAGTTTTGTAGAACTGTGTAGTGTGGTTGAGACCAAGAATGACCGTCCCTGCTTATTATTGAGTCCCCTCCAAGCGTGCCTTTTCCAGTCAGTCTCCCGTCATACCGCGATTTAGGGAGACCTATCTTCTTAAGGCCAGGAATGAAGTCAACACAAAACCCAATGACATCCTCTGTTTGATGGCCCACGGAGATGCTTCCTTCTGGCCTAGCGCGGTTACGAACATATTTCTTTAGGACTCCCATGAACCTCTCAAAGTGGAACATATTGTGTAGAAATACGGGGCCCAGAATGACAATCTCGTCGACTAGATGAACTAGGACGTGCATCATGATATTGAATAAGGATGGTGGAAACACCAGCTCGAAACTGACAAGACATTGCGCCACATCACTCCTTAGCCTTGATATGATTTCTGGATCGATCACCTTCTGAGAGATTGCATTGAGGAATGCACATAGCTTCACAATGGCTAATCGGACGTTTTCCGGTAGAAGCCCCCTCAATGCAACCGGAAGCAGTTGCGTCATAATCACGTGGCAGTCATGAGACTTTAGGTTCTGGAACTTTTTCTCTGCCATATTTATTATTCCCTTTATATTCGACGAGAAGCCAATCGGGACCTTCATACAGAGCAGGCATTCAAAGAAGATTTCCTTCTCTTCTTTGGTAAGAGCGTAGCTGGCAGGACCTTCATACTGCTTTGGAGGCATGCCGTCTTTTTCGTGCAAACGTTGCAGGTCCTCTCGTGCCTCCGATGTATCTTTTGTCTTCCCATACAAGCCCAAGAAGCCTAGCAAGTTCACTCAAAGGTTCTTCGTCACGTGCATCACGTCGATTGAAGAGCGGACCTCTAGGTCTTTCCAGTAGGGTAGGTCCGAAAATATAGATTTCTTCTTCCAGATGGGTGCGCGTCCCTCAGCGTCATTCAGAACAGCTATTCCGCCGGGACCCTTTCCAAATATTTCGTGTAAATCATTGACCATAGCAAGTACGTGATCACCGGTACGCATGGTGGGCTTCTTCCGGTGATCCGCCTCGCCTTTGAAATCCTTGCCTTTCTTTCGACATTGATGGTCGGTCGGAAGAAATCGACGATGGCCTAGGTACACATTCTTCCTGCATTTGTCCAGGTATATACTTTTGGTGTCAGCTAAACAGTGTGTGCATGCGTGGTATCCCTTGTCTGTCCTGAAAGGTTACTGAGAGCGAGCGAATCGTTGATGGTTACAAGCAGCAACGCGTGCAGGTTAAATTCCTCATGTTTGTGCTCATCCCACGCACGTACACCATTTCCATTCCACAACTGTAAAAGTTTTTCAACTAATGGCCTTAGGTACACATCAATGTCGTTTCTAGGTTGCTTAAGGCCTTGGATGAGAATTGGCATCATAATGAACTTCCGCTTCATAAACATCCAAGGAGGAAGGTTATACATACATAGAGTCATGGGCCAGGTGCTGTGATTGCTGCTCTGCTCCCCGAAAGGATTAATGACATCCACGCATAAAGCAAACCATACGTGTTGGGGAAGGTAGTAATTTCAAAAAAAATCCTACGCACACGCAAGATCATGGTGATGCATAGCAATGAGAGGGGAGAGTGTTGTCCACGTACCCTCGTAGACCGACAGCGGAAGCGTTATCACAACGCGGTTGATGTAGTCGTACGTCTTCACGATCCGACCGATCAAGTACCAAACGTACGGCACCTCCGAGTTCTACACACGTTCAGCTCGATGACGTCCCTCGAACTCCGATCCAGCCAAGTGTTGAGGGAGAGTTTCGTCAGCACGACGGCGTGGTGACGATGATGATGTTCCACCGACGCAGGGCTTCGCCTAAGCTCCGCAACGGTATTATCGAGGTGTAATATGGTGGAGGGGGGCACCGCACATGGCTAAGAGATCTCAAGGATCAATTGTTGTGTCTCTGGGGTGCCCCCCTGCCCCGTATATAAAGGAGCAAGGGGGAGGCAGCCGGCCAAGGGGAGAGGTGCGCCATAGGGGGGAGTCCTACTCCTACCGGGAGTAGGACTCCTCCTTTCCTTGTGGGAGTAGGAGAAGGGAAGGGGGAAGGAGAAAGAAGGAAGGGTGCGCCCCCCTTCCCTAGTCCAATTCGGACCAAACCATGGGGAGGGGTGCGGCCACATTTTGAGGCATTTCTCTCCTTTCCCGTATGGCCCATTAAGGCCCAATACGAATTCCCGTAACTCTCCGGTACTCCGAAAAATACCCGAATCACTCGGAACCTTTCCGAAGTCCGAATATAGTCGTCCAATATATCGATTTTTACGTCTCGACCATTTCGAGACTCCTCGTCATATCCCCGATCTCATCCGGGACTCCAAACTCCTTCGGTACATCAAAACTCAATAAAACCGTCATCGTAACGTTAAGCGTGCGGACCCTACGGGTTCGAGAACTATGTAGACATGACCGAGACACGTCTCCGGTCAATAACCAATAGCGGGACCTGGATGCCCATATTGGCTCCCACATATTCTACGAAGATCTTTATCGGTCAGACCGCATAACAACATACGTTGTTCCCTTTGTCACCGGTATGTTACTTGCCCGAGATTTGATCGTCGGTATCTCGATACCTAGTTCAATCTCGTTACCGGCAAGTCTCTTTACTCGTTCCGTAACACATCATCCCGCAACTAACTCATTAGTCACAATGCTTGCAAGGCTTATAGTGATGTGCATTACCGAGTGGGCCCAGAGATACCTCTCCGACAATTGGAGTGACAAATCCTAATCTCGAAATACGCCAACCCAACAAGTACCTTTGGAGACACCTGTAGAGCACCTTTATAATCACCCATTTACGTTGTGACGTTTGGTAGCACACAAAGTGTTCCTCTGGTAAACGGGAGTTGCATAATCTCATAGTCATAGGAACATGTATAAGTCATGAAGAAAGCAATAGCAACATACTAAACGATCGAGTGCTAAGCTAACGGAATGGGTCAAGTCAATCACGTCATTCTCCTAATGAGGTGATCCCGTTAATCAAATGACAACTCATGTCTATGGCTAGGAAACATAACCATCTTTGATTAACGAGCTAGTCAAGTAGAGGCATACTAGTGACACTCTGTTTGTCTATGTATTCACACATGTATTATGTTTCCGGTTAATACAATTCTAGCATGAATAATAAACATTTATCATGATATAAGGAAATATATAATACTTTATTATTGCCTCTAGGGCATATTTCCTTCAGTCTCCCACTTGCACTAGAGTCAATAATCTAGTTCACATCGCCATGTGATTTAACATCAATAATTCACATCACCATGTGATTAACACCCATAGTTCACATCTCTATGTGACCAACACTCAAAGGTTTTACTAGAGTCAATAATCTAGTTCACATCGCTATGCGATTAACACCCAAAGAGTAATAAGGTGTGATCATGTTTTGATTGTGAGATAATTTTAGTCAACGGGTTTGCCACATTCAGATCCGTAAGTATTTTGCAAATTTCTATGTCTGCAATGCTCTGCACGGAGCTACTCTAGCTAATTGCTCCCACTTTCAATATGTATCTAGACCGAGACTTAGAGTCATCTAGATTTAGTGTCAAAACTTACATCGACGTAACCCTTTACGACGAACCTTTTGTCACTTCCATAATCGAGAAACATATCCTTATTCCACTAAGGATAATTTTGACCGATGTTACAATAGATCTGGTACATAGCATGGCATACTTTATAGAACCTATGGCCAAGGCATAGGGAATGACTTTCATTCTCTTTCCATCTTTTGCCGTGTGCCGTGGTCGGGCTTTGAGTCTTTACTCAATTTCACACCTTGTAACACAGGCAAGAACTCTTTCTTTGACTGTTCTATTTTGAACTACTTCAAAATCTTGTTAAGGTATGTACTCATTGAAAAACTTATCAAGCGTCTTCATCTATATCTATAGATCTTGATGCTCAATATGTAAGCAGTTTCACCGAGGTCTATCTTTGAAAAACTCCTTTCAAACACTCCTTTATGCTTTGCAGAATAATTCTGCATTATTTCTGATTAACAATATGTCATTCACATATACCTATCAGAAATGCTGTAGTGCTCCCATTCACTTTCTTGTAAATACAGGCTTCACCGCAAGTCTGTATAACACTATATCCTTTGATCAACTTATCAAAGTGTATATTCCAACTCCGAGATGCTTGCACCAGTCCATAAATGGATCGCTGGAGCTTGCATATTTTGTTAGCACCTTTAGGATTGACAAAACCTTCTGGTTGCATCATATACAACTCTTCTTTAATAAATCCATTAAGGAATGTAGTTTTGTTTATCCATTTGCCAGATTTCATAAAATGCGGCAATTACTAACATGATTCAGACAGAGTTAAGCATAGATACGAGTGAGAAACTCTCATCGTAGTCAACATCTTGAACTTGTCGAAAACCTTTTTGCGACAATTCTAGCTTTGTAGATAGTGACACTACTATCAGCATCCGTCTTCCTCTTGAAGATCCATTTAATCTCAATGGCTCGCCGATCATTGGGCAAGTCAATCAAAGTCCATACTTTGTTCTTCATACATGGATCTCATCTCAGATTTCATGGCCTCAAGCCATTTTGCGGAATCTGGGCTCACCATCGCTTCTTCATAGTTCGTAGGTTCGTCATGGTCTAGTAACATAACCTCCAGAACAGGATTACCGTACCACTCTGGTGCGGATCTTACTCTGGTTTACCTACGAGGTTTGGTAGTAACTTGATCTGAAGTTACATGATCATCATCATTAACTTCCTCACTAATTGGTGTAGAAGTCACAGGAACAGATTTCTGTGATCCAATAAGGGAGCAGGTACAGTTACCTCATCAAGTTCTACTTTCCTCCCACTCACATCTTTCGAGAGAAACTCCTTCTCTAGAAAGGATCCATACTTAGCAACGAATGTCTTGCCTTCGGATCTGTGATAGAAGGTGTACCCAACTGTCTCCTTTGGGTATCCTATGAAGACACATTTCTCCGATTTGGGTTTGAGCTTATCAGGATGAAACTTTTTCACATAAGCATCGCAACCCCAAAATTTTAAGAAACGACAACTTTGGTTTCTTGCCAAACCACAGTTCATAAGGCGTCGTCTCAACGGATTTTGATGGTGCCCTATTTAACGTGAATGCAGCTGTCTTTAATGCATAACCCCCAAAACGATTAGTGGTAAATTGGTAAGAGACATCATAGATTGCACTATATCCAATAAAGTACGGTTATGACGTTCGGACACACCATTATGCTGTGGTGTTCCAGGTGGCATGAATTTGTGAAACTATTCCACATTGTTTTAACTGAAAGCCAAACTCGTAACTTAAATACTCTTCTCCACGATCAAATCGTAGAAACTTTATTTTCTTGTTACGATGATTTTCGCTTCACTCTGAAATTATATGAACTTTTCAAATGTTTCAGACTTCTGTTTCATTAAGTAGATATACCCATATCTGCTCAAATCATCTGTGAAGGTCAGAAAATAATGATACCTGCTACGAGCCTCAATATTCATCGGACCACATACATCTGTATGTATGATTTCCAACAAATCTGTTGCTCTCTCCATAGTTCCGGAGAACGGCGTTTTAGTCATCTTGCCCATGAGGCACGGTTCGCAAGCATCAAGTGATTCATAATCAAGTGATTCCAAAATCCCATCAGTATGGAGTTTCTTCATGCGCTTTACACCAATATGACCTAAACGGCAGTGCCACAAATAAGTTGCACTATCATTATTAACTTTGCATCTTTTGGCTTCAATATTATGAATATGTGTATCACTACGATCGAGATCCAACAAACCATTTTCGTTGGTGTGTATGACCATAGAAGGTTTTATTCATGTAAACAGAACAACAATTGTTCTCTAATTTAAATGAATAACCGTATTGCAATAAACATGATCAAATCATATTCATGCTCAACGCAAACACCAAATAACACTTATTTAGTTTCAACACTAATCCCGAAAGTACAGGGAGTGTGCGATGATGATCATATCAATCTTGGAACTACTTCCAACACACATCGTCACCTCGCCTTTTACTAGTCTCTGTTTATTCTGCAACTCCCGTTTTCGAGTTACTACTCTTTAGCAACTGAACCAGTATCAATTACCAAGGGGTTGCTATAAACACTAGTAAAGTACACATCAATAATCTGTATATCAAATATACCTTTGTTCACTTTTAATAGTCTCTGTTTATTCTGCAACTCCCGTTTCGAGTTACTACTCTTAGCAACTGAAGCAGTATCAATTACCGAGGGGTTGCTATAAACACTAGTAAAGTACACATCAATAATCTGTATATCAAATATACCTTTGTTCACTTTGCCATCCTTCTTATCCACCAAATAGTTGGGGTAGTTCCGCTTCCAGTGACCAGCCCCTTTGCAGTAGAAGCACTTAGTCTCAGGCTTAGGACCAGACTTAGGCTTCTTCACTTGAGCAGCAACTTGCTTGCCGTTCTTCTTGAAGTTCCCCTTCTTCCCATTGCCCTTTTCTTGAAACTAGTGGTCTCGTCAACCATCAACACTTGATGTTTTTCTTGATTTCTACCTTCGTCGATTTCAGCATCACGAAGAGCTCGGGAATTACTTTCGTCATCCCTTGCATACTATAGTTCATCACGAAGTTCTACTAACTTGGTGATGGTGACTAGAGAATTCTGTCAATCACTATTTTATCTGGAAGATTAACTCCCACTTGATTCAAGCGATTGTAGTACCCAGACAATCTGAGCACATGCTCACTAGTTGAGCGATTCTCCTCCATCTTTTAGCTATAGAACTTGTTGGAGACTTCATATCTCTCAACTCGGGTATTTGCTTGAAATATTAACTTCAACTCCTGGAACATCTCATATGGTCCATGACGTTCAAAACGTCTTTGAAGTCCCGATTCTAAGCCGTTAAGCATGGTGCACTAAACTATCAAGTAGTCATCATATTGAGCTAGCCAAACGTTCATAACGTCTGCATCTGCTCCTGCAATAGGTCTGTCACCTAGCGGTGCATCAAGGACATAATTCTTCTGTGCAGCAATGAGGATAATCCTCAGATCACGGATCCAATCCGCATCTTTGCTACTAACATCTTTCAACATATTTTTCTCTAGGAACATATCAAAAATAAACACAGGGAAGCAACAACGCGAGCTATTGATCTACAACATAATTTGCAAAATACTATCAGGACTAAGTTCATGATAAATTTAAGTTCAATTAATCATATTACTTAAGAACTCCCACTTAGATAGACATCCCTCTAATCCTCTAAGTGATCACGTGATCCATATCAACTAAACCATGTCCGATCATCACGTGAGATGGAGTAGTTTCAATGGTGAACATCACTATGTTGATCATATCTACTATATGATTCACGCTCGACCTTTCGGTCTCCGTGTTCCGAGGCCATATCTGTTATATGCTAGGCTCGTCAAGTTTAACCTGAGTATTCCGCGTGTGCAATTGTTTTGCACCCGTTGTATTTGAACATAGAGCCTATCACACCCGATCATTACGTGGTGTCTCAGCACGAAGAACTTTCGCAACGGTGCATACTCAGGGAGAACACTTATACTTTGATAATTTAGTGAAGGATCATCTTATAATGCTACCGTCAAACAAAGCAAGATAAGATGCATAAAGGATTAACATCACATGCAATCAATATAAGTGATATGATATGGCCATCATCATCTTGTGCTTGTGATCTCCATCTCCGAAGCATCGTGCTTGTGATCTCCATCTCCGAAGCACCGTCATGATCACCATCGTCACCGGCGCGACACCTTGATCTCCATCGTAGTATCGTTGTCGTCTCGCCAACTTATTGCTTTTACGACTATCGCTACCGCTTAGTGATAAAGTAAAACTATTACATGGCGATTGCATTTCATACAATAAAACGACAACCATATGGCTCCTGCCAGTTGCCGATAACTCGGTTACAAAACATGATCATCTCATACAACAAATTATATCACATCATGTCTTGACCATATCACATCACAACATGCCCTGCAAAAACAAGTTAGACGTCCTCTACTTTGTTGTTGCAAGTTTTACGTGGCTACTACGGGCTTAGCAAGAACCGTTCTTACCTACGCATCAAAACCACAACGATAGTTTGTCAAGTTGGTGCCGTTTTAACCTTCGCAAGGACCGAGCGTAGCCACACTCGGTTCAACTAAAGTGAGAGAGACAGACACCCGCCAGTCACCTTTAAGCAACGAGTGCTCGCAACGGTGAAACCAGTCTCGCGTAAGCGTACGCGTAATGTCGGTCCGGGCCACTTCATCTCACAATACCGCTGAACCAAAGTATGACATGCTGGTAAGCAGTATGACTTATATCGCCCACAATTCACTTGTCTTCTACTCGTGCATAGCATCAACGCATAAAACCAGGCTCGGATTCCACTGTTGGGGAACGTAGTAATTTCAAAAAAATTCCTACGCACACGCAAGATCATGGTGATGCATAGCAACGAGAGGGGAGAGTGTTGTCCACGTACCCTCGTAGACCGACAGCGGAAGCGTTATCACAACGCGGTTGATGTAGTCGTACGTCTTCACGATCCGACCGATCAAGTACCGAACGTACGGCACCTCCGAGTTCTACACACGTTCAGCTCGATGACGTCCCTCGAACTCCGATCCAGCCGAGTGTTGAGGGAGAGTTTCGTCAGCACGACGGCGTGGTGACGATGATGATGTTCCACCGACGCAGGGCTTCGCCTAAGCTCCGCAACGGTATTATCGAGGTGTAATATGGTGGAGGGGGCACCGCACATGGCTAAGAGATCTCAAGGATCAATTGTTGTGTCTCTGGGGTGCCCCCTGCCCCCGTATATAAAGGAGCAAGGGGGAGGCAGCCGGCCAAGGGGAGAGGTGCGCCATAGGGGGGAGTCCTACTCCTACCGGGAGTAGGACTCCTCCTTTCCTTGTGGGAGTAGGAGAAGGGAAGGGGGAAGGAGAAAGAAGGAAGGGTGCGCCCCCCTTCCCTAGTCCAATTCGGACCAAACCATGGGGAGGGGTGCGGCCACCTTTTGAGGCCTTTCTCTCCTTTCCCGTATGGCCCATTAAGGCCCAATACGAATTCCCGTAACTCTCCGGTACTCCGAAAAATACCCGAATCACTCGGAACCTTTCCGAAGTCCGAATATAGTCGTCCAATATATCGATTTTTACGTCTCGGCCATTTCGAGACTCCTCGTCATATCCCCGATCTCATCCGGGACTCCAAACTCCTTCGGTACATCAAAACTCAATAAAAATATCATCGTAACGTTAAGCGTGCGGACCCTGCGGGTTCGAGAACTATGTAGACATGACCGAGACACGTCTCCGGTCAATAACCAATAGCGGGACCTGGATGCCCATATTGGCTCCCACATATTCTACGAAGATCTTTATCGGTCAGACCGCATAACAACATACGTTGTTCCCTTTGTCACCGGTATGTTACTTGCCCGAGATTTGATCGTCGGTATCTCGATACCTAGTTCAATCTCGTTACCGGCAAGTCTCTTTACTCGTTCCGTAACACATCATCCCGCAACTAACTCATTAGTCACAATGCTTGCAAGGCTTATAGTGATGTGCATTACCGAGTGGGCCCAGAGATACCTCTCCGACAATTGGAGTGACAAATCCTAATCTCGAAATACGCCAACCCAACAAGTACCTTTGGAGACACCTGTAGAGCACCTTTATAATCACCCATTTACGTTGTGACGTTTGGTAGCACACAAAGTGTTCCTCCGGTAAACGGGAGTTGCATAATCTCATAGTCATAGGAACATGTATAAGTCATGAAGAAAGCAATAGCAACATACTAAACGATCGGGTGCTAAGCTAACGGAATGGGTCAAGTCAATCACGTCATTCTCCTAATGAGGTGATCCCGTTAATCAAATGACAACTCATGTCTATGGCTAGGAAACATAACCATCTTTGATTAACGAGCTAGTTAAGTAGAGGCATACTAGTGACACTCTGTTTGTCTATGTATTCACACATGTATTATGTTTCCGGTTAATACAATTCTAGCATGAATAATAAACATTTATCATGATATAAGGAAATATATAATACTTTATTATTGCCTCTAGGGCATATTTCCTTCAATACGTTCCTTGGGTCACCTGCAAACTCAGCCCAGTACTTTCTCTTGATTTTTCTCCACCGCGACCCGTCAGCGGGTGCTCTCAACTTCCCGTATTTCTACGGTCCTCACTGTGCCATCGCATCAACTTGGCATGCTCTTTGTTTCTGAACAGTCGTTTCAACCGTGGTATTATAGGAGCATACCACATCACCTTCGCAGGAACCCTCTTCCTGCGGGGCTCGCCGTCAACATCACGAGGGTCATCTCGTCTGATCTTATACCGCAATGCACCGCATACCGGGCATGCGTTCAAATCCTCGTACGCACCGCGGTAGAGGATGCAGTCATTAGGGCATGCATGTATCTTCTGCACCTCCAATCCTACAGGGCATACGACCTTCTTTGTTGCGTACGTATTGTCGGGAAATTCGTTATCCTTTGGAAGCTTCTTCTTCAATATTTTCAATAGCTTCTCAAATCCTTTGTCAGACACAACATTCTCTGCCTTCCACTTCAACAATTCCAGTACGGTACCGAGCTTTGTGTTGCCATCTTCGCAATTGGGGTATAACCCTTTTTTGTGATCCTCTAACATGCGATCGAACTTCAGCTTCTCCTTTTCACTTTCGCACTTTCCCCTTGCATCGACAATGACCCGGCGGAGATCATCATCATCATCGGGCACATCGTCTGGTTCCTCTTGATCTTCAGCAGCTTTCCCCGTTGCAGCATCACCGTATTCAGGGGGCACATAGTTGTCATCGTCCTCTTCTTCGTTGTCTTCCATCATAACCCCTATTTCTCCGTGCTTCGTCCAAACATTATAGTGTGGCATCAAACCCTTATAAAGCAGGTGGGTGTGAACGATTTTCTGGTCAGAGTAAGACCTCGTATTCTCACAATTAGGGCATGGACAACACATAAAACCATTCTGCTTGTTTGCCTCAGCCACTTCGAGAAAATTATGCACGCCCTTAATATACTCGGAGGTGTGTCTGTCACCGTACATCCATTGCCGGTTCATCTACGTGCATTATATATAATTATGTGTGTCAAAAGTAAGAAAATTAGACAAGTATCTATCTAAAGTAAGAATTTTTCTTTTCTTTCAGAAAGAAGATAAGAACAAGAGGCTCACCACGGTGGTGCCGGCGACGAGATCGGCACGGGCGGTGAAGACGGGGACGGGGCGTGACGGACCACTAAACCTAGACAAATCTCGGAAAAAATGGAGCTCGGAGGTCGAGCTTCGAGAGGAGAAAGCTTAACTAGTGTGGCTCGGGCATTTTATCGAACACCTCATGTGCATAGGAGGTGAGCTAGAGCACCCAAATGCCCTCCCCTCGCCGACCAGCAAAAAACAGAGCACTGTGGAGTACTTTGCTCGCCGGCGATGGTATATATAGGCAACTCATTTGTCCCCGTTCGTGGCTGGAACCGGGACTAAAGCTCATCCTTCTGTCCCGGTTCGAGCCATGAACCGGGACCAATGGATGCGGGCCAGGAGCGAGGCCCATCGGTCCCGGTTCGTGCCTAGAACGGGGACAAATGGGTCCAGACGAACCGGGACCAATGCCCACGAGGCCCCGGCCGGCCCCCTGGGCTCACGAACCTGGACGAATGTCCCCATTGGTCCCGGTTCGTGGTAGAACCGGGACTAATGGGCTGGCCAGGCCTCAACCAAAGCCCTGTTTTCTACTAGTGCTTGCTCATCATTGCGCTGTGGCAGTAGGCTGATTGTGTTTGGTGTTGGTGTTGGGGTTCGGTGGTGGGCTAGGCGCAATTTGTAGACAGTAAAGTATAAAGGCCACCCCGGGTACGAGTCGTCTGTAGTGTCAATCAAAACAGTAAATGTAGCTAGGAATTCCAGGGCCATTATTCCAATCAGATGTGATGGTCGTTGCTAACGCCAACATGACTCGCCTATGGACACTGCTTGCTGCTTGCTGATAGCCACATGAAAACGCAGAGCCGATGTTACTGAGCTCTTCAGAAAGAAACAGAAACATAATTAGAAGCAAATTTAAGCAGCTTATTTGTCCAACTGTTTAGTAATCCATGTTTGATTGGCACATTTTCCGGTCACATTAAACATAGAATTTCACCTCTTTGCACTAAGTCACACGTTGATAATTCGAGATACTCTATTTGTTGTATTTAAACACACAGTTCCATTCCACAAAACGCCATGTTAAAATCTTGTACCAAACATGAAAATCGGTTGATCTATTTCAACCATTCTAATTACTCGAGCATCATCACCAAAAATTTCTCCAGCAAGAGTTTATATGTTGGTGTTAGTGTTGTGGTATCCTGAGATCCTGGGAGAGCCAAGGAAAGTTTATCACTATTGTGCATAATAACAGATCCTTCAACTGAATTTGTATCTCCCCAACAATGAAATTTCTAAATAAATGAATATATTCTACGAACTGCTGGGTATCGGTGTCTTTCCAAAAAAAAAATTCCCTTAAGATGGGTTCAGTATAAGAAAAACACTCACGCTAATGGGTCGATTTTCAATTTGGTTGACTACCGCAATAAAATAAAAATAAAGCAGAGGCAACAACAGTGAAATTTTCGAATTAGTGAATATATTCTCCGAACTGCTGGCTGTTGGTATCTTTCCAAAATTTATTTAAGTCCTTTAAGATGGGTTCAGGGTAAGAACACTTACACTAATAGTCAGATTTCCAATTTGGTTTGACTAATTCTGCAACCCTACGTGCTTTAATTTGATTAATTCTGCAACCATTCGCCGACGTCGTCTCCTCTGTTTACATCCTAGCCCACAACCCAGGTGTATTATTTCATTTCCTTATTTACGGAAGCACTTCTATCTCTGCCAACATTTAATGCACCACATCCCAACATGCACCTCAACCGCTCGGATAAAGAGCACAGGTGTGCTCGTGGTCAGAAACACCGCATCCTATAAAGGCTGATGAGTACAGACTCGCAATACCATATTATGCAGGTGCTCCTTCACCGAGAATTCAGGTTCAATTGGGTTCCTCGATGAGATGTAGGGGGTCCTGGGTCTGATTCCGTGTCAATCTGGGAGTAGCGGCATAGGATTATGCGCATCAATTCATGATCCATAAGGGTGTTCCCGGCTAGCTGTTCCTTTGGAGCAACACCTGTTATTCGTATAAACCTACATACTTCATGGACAAGGGAATTCCTACAAAAGCATATGAACAAGTATTATCAACGCAGTATGTTTTAATGCAGACGTGTTTTAGTACATGTATGGGATAACTAGCCTGGATAGTTCTTGACCGGATGCAGAACTGAAGAACTGTATCAAAATTCAGAGGCACTTGCTTCAGGTTGGTATGGAACAACACCATTGTTGCATGGGTTAGTCTGGAAACCAGGGCAGAAGATATACTTTCGCCCTGTGAGCTTGTCTTGCGGTTGTCTAAGGCTTTAGATAAAAGTATCACGTAACTGTAGCATGGAATTATCTAAGGCTTCGGATAAAAGTAATAGTTGGATTATCAATATATGCATTATTTTTACAACCATACCTTGCAATTTGAGTATATACTGGAAATGTTTGAGAATGTAACCCCCAAATATCATGTTAGTTGGCAAAAAAATATCTTGTGATAGTCGATGGTAATAAGACATTTGGGAGGTCTACATTCAGGTGGTCTGAAATTGAAGCGCGCACAAGAAAGAGAATTTACTGCATTGTAGGGTGCATCCACTTCATGGTTGAAGAACTTAAAAAAATTCTGAGGTATAGCATTCTCACCTCACTTCCTGGTGCTGTCGGACGAGCATCTGGACACCGGAAACCACCAGTGAGGACACGACAGTCCTTTTGTGGTTTGAGGTTCGTTCTCTTGCCATCCAGCAACTGGCTCGAGATTTCTTGCAGCGAAAGATAATCTTGCGTGCCGAGTGCAAGTTCTGAGCAGTAGAGAAGAAGTTACTAACATTCTTGCCAACGCCAGCAGCTATATTGATCATCCTTCTACCTGTCCTGGTCCAACAGGTTGATGCGAGGAAGAACATCATGCTCCTTGTTAAACAAAGCGATATGTGAAGTGCGGATCTTTTGAACTGATATCCGCGAAAATCTCCATCGTCTTCCCTACATCGTCCTCTGCTTTGCTCATGGCTAATTTTCCCACATAGATTCTTCAGCGCCCGATTTGTGAAGGGAACATTCACCATCGACCCAAAAAAATGCCTACAACGATGCATACCATGGTTAGGATATGGTATTCATGCTGGTGACAAAAGACCTACTCTAACCCTGCAATCAACATGCAGCGGCTGATGTGAGTACAATACCACATATCCCCATTCCGCGGAGAAAATGTACAGATGCTGAAACCCTTAGATCTCTTCACATTCATCTATTTTTTGTTAACAATCAAAGTTTGGAATTTGCTCACAATTGCCTCGCCAAATTGCGCTTGGAACTTAAATAAACTCACAAGATTTTTACTATTTGTCCTCAGTACATCTTTTGTATACATTAATTTTTAAGCTAAATTTCATTGCTAAGTATGTTACTATACGATGTTCTTTAAAAGGGACTCCCGATGATAGTTGTGCCTTAGTGGATCGAGACTAAAGGTCGCATGTCAATGGTTAGCTTACGGCCAAGACATCCTACATCGCACATGAGTGCATTCAGGATTTTTAAAACCGAGGAATGCTTAATAGTGAAAGACTGGAGCAAAATTGTGAAGGATCGCAGAGAAGTACTAGGGGGCAGCAATCGGTAGCGCAGCCCACGATTAGGAGACAGGTTCATCTGCATGCTCCAATATAATGAATCAGGACTGCTACACATGTTCTATGCTATTTTACCTGAGAGAGAGCAGCAGGAGTGATTAGCTAGCTAGAATGAGTTTGAAGATGATGATGTGCTCCATTATGACTATGATGATTAAATAGCTAGTGTTGGTGGTAAGGACTATGATGATTATTAATAACTAGTGTTGGTGGTGATTACATAGCTACACCATGACTATGATGATTAAATAGTGGTAATGACTATGATAATTATTAGCTAGTATTGTTGGTGATGATATGATGTAAGATTTTTTTTATTAATAAGATGATAATGATGATGAGTTATTATATCATTGGGTGAAAGAACCTCGGATTAGTTTCAAGTGGATGGATCCTAAGTGATCAAGTCATGGATTATCGTGATAATCCATGACTTGATCACTTAGGATCCATCCACTTAAAATTAATCCGCGGTTCTGTCACCTAGTGATTTAATAACTCATTATGATGTAAAAACAATCTCTAAATTGCTACTGTATGAAAACTTGTATAAAGGTGTATGAATAACGACATAAAATAAGAAAATAGAATACCGAATAGTAGTAGCGCGGGCACTGAGATGCGCTAGTACTATTTACCAGTAGCGCGCGTTCCTCCACGCGCTACTACTAAGTAGATATAGCAGTAGCGCATGTCAACACAAGGTACTGCTAGCTTTTAGCTGTAGCGCTGTAGCAGTAGCGCACTTGCCCGCGCTACTGACAGGGTAAAAACCCGCACTGCTGCTAGGCTTTTCCCTAGTAGTGAACCTTCATGCTTACATGCAGAAGAAGGTATTAATATCATTTGGCTTCTGAACTTGTGCCTAGTTGTGCCCTTATTGGATATTATTGCTTCTATTGCAGAATAGGGAGAGAGGTGAGGGCGAACTGCGGCTCAATACCTTCACGGGATTATGTCTTTCCCGCATGTCAAAGAAACCTGAAGTGGAGTGGGTCAACTTAGGCTCTGGCTTGAGGATTGATGCATATAGTGGGAAGTTCAAGGAGCACAATGGGCCCGATTCTGATCCGGCCTCACAGGACATTGACGTTACGGTTTCCCTCCAGGCAGGACAAGGCAAGAAGGGTGTCCAGTTATATGTTGTTGATGGTGCCATCCGTAAGAAGGACATTCCAAAACTCGCCCACCTTCGTGCTACGACATCGAGCTCAGGTCCTGCTATAGAGCGTCGCCCACAGCCTGGGCTGCACATGATGCATCAATTTGAGGTATATTTTGCTTCATCGATCTTCCTTGTGATTTCTTCTTTGCATTGAAACAATGGTGAACTTGTTGTGATGGCATGTTGTAGGCCCGCCTAGAGGAAGAAACCAGGTTGCTGCAGGAAGAAACCAGGTTGCGGAAGGCGGCTCAGACCAATTCCCTCCTTCAACAGGAGCAAGCCATGAAAATGCAGCAAGCCCTCTTGCAACAACAGGAATTCATGGCCAAATAACAGGCAGCCCTGCTTGAGACGTTCACTCAGTTCAAAACTAATATGCAGGGTTCTACTCTGCCGGATCTTCCTCCTCTTCCGCCTCTTCCTACTTTCAGTTTGTAAGTCTTCTAACTTTTTAATTATGCATCTTACCATCATGCTTAAATATCATACATCTTGCCATCTTACCGTCTCATGCTTGAAGTGTTCTCAGTCGGGACAAGGCTCAAATAACTACGTGGTACCTGGATCCATACCTACCCAAGCAAGCCCAGTGACACCCACTACGGCTTCGACCTCCTTGCAACAATGATCACTCGAGGTAGTTGTCTATGTTTGTGCTTTTTACTTGTTCCAAGCTCTTTTAGAACTGCAACCACGGCCACAGGATCAGTGGCACTAAGCAGACCACCAAGCAACAATGATGTTTCCCAGTTCCAATCATATGGAGAAGTAAGCTAGAGAAAATGGACTAGCTAGTATCAAAGTATTAAAGCCAGTGGTATATGTCTGTTTTAAACATAGGTACACACCTTGAGAGCAGTGCCAAGCAAAAATGTTGACATTAGTACACCAGGACCAGCAAGTAAGAGCATCTGCGCCATGCATTTCTACAAAATAAGCATTTTAATATATTAGTAGACACAGAACAAAGACATATGCACCCCCAGTGCTAATATCACAACAGAAAATTGGCAGGGGAGTAGATCAACATAAGCACCAATACTGAAGAAACCAAATATGTGTGCTAACAGAGAACAATAGGAACTAAAGGTGGTTTGCATTGAGGCCATGGTTGTATCACACATGAGCATATGTGACTAACTGGATGGAAAAATATTAAGGATAATCAATGATATTAGCTGAGCAGAGAATTAGTTTGGCCTGTGAAGTTTTCTTGATGTTGGTTTGGTCGTTTCCTCTGTTCTAAAGAGCTGCCTTTTGTACCCAATGCAGCTCTGGCTCTGGGAGGGATCGAAAGAAATAAACAGCCATGTGTTCAACCACAGAGGAACTCGTGTTATCTGTGCTCACATCATCCAGAGTAAAACTTCAGTTTGGACCAAGGTATGAGCAGCAGTCCTGGGGTGCCTCTCCTCCGGCCCCGTTGACGGTGGGATACATGCTACGGTGGAGCTCATTGCATCTTTGAGGTTCAGCTTTGTGTGAACGAACTCATGCTTTTGTTTGTGAACCTTGCTGGATATGCATGCATGTTGTGAACCATGTTGGATATGTACGCATGCGTGGACTTCGAACTTATGGTCCTTCCGTTTGCGAACTATTGTTGCATATGTACGCATGTGTGGACTTTGGACTCATGGTCAATTTGTAATATATTGTTGTTGTGAAGCTTGGTTGGATATATATTGCTTGCTGGTTCTATATACTGCTGTATATATAAGCCATGTTGTCGCTGCATGCCCAAGCATGTAGGAAAAATGCTATTTGGCCTATAAACCGAGTGTCCCGCGACATAGCACCTGGCTTATAGACATGTTGTGCCACGGCGGCTGTATAAGCCGAGTACTCCAGGTGCAAGGGACCCGACTTATAGGCGTAAGCTGAGTACCCCAGCAACAAGGCACCCGGCTTATAGGCATGTCGTGGTAACTGGACACATAAGCCGAGTAGCCCAGTCAGGCACTCGGTTTATATTTAAACCGTGCAGCTAATTTTGGCACTCGGTTTATATTTAAACCGTGCGGCTCGCTTAGGCACTCGGTTTATATGTAAACCGTGCGGCACACTAGGGCACTCGGTTTATATTTAAACCGTGCAGCTCATCTAGGCACTCGGTGTATAGATAAAACGTGTAGCTTTCGTAGGCACTCAGTTTATATAGAAACCGTGTGGGACATGTAGGCACTCGGTTTATACAGACAGTGACACGTGGCTGTTATCTCCCGGCTGCCGTCATGTTACTTTAGTAAACCGAGAGCCTCCGAGAAACACACGGCTTATGCATAAACCGAGTGTTTTTGCACTGGCACTCGGCTTGTACCTTATAGCCAATCGGGTGTAAACCGTGCCATATAAGCTGGGAGTTTTACTCGGCTTACATGTAAACCAAGTTTATATTGATATAAGCCGAGTGCATTAGGTACACGGCTTTAATTTTTTTTCCTGTAGTGATTGTAGGTTTATAATCTGAATATTCATGAGTAGTAATTGAGTTTTTTTTAACTTTATTGCGCATGATTGTTATAGTTTTGTATTTGTCTCCGATCTATTCATTTGGGTTTGGCTATGAAGATTGTTTTATCTTCAATGGGAAAGGACATGGTAGTCACTGCCAAGTGGTCAGAAGAGGACATGTTCTAGCTTGTTTAGAGGGGAAGATGAAAGTCAAGGGACATAAACAGTGATGTAGACATTGCTGAAATATTAGGACAGCACAAGGAAATCACGAAAGCCTAGAAACATATAGAAGAAGCCTCAAACAATCACGAAAGCCTTTCTTACTACTTGGACTTGTCATACAACTCCTTCTCTGGGGCCCTTCCTAATGAAGTTGGTAGCTTGCCAAACCTTAACCAACTAATTTTATCAGGAAACCAGCTGTCTGGCAAGATACCCGATAGTATTCAAAATTGCATAGTGTTTGAACGACTATTCTTAGACAACAATTTATTTGAGGGTAGCATACCTCAGTCACTGAAGAATATAAAGGGGCTCAGTACACTAAATCTGACCATGAATCATTTATTTGGAAATATTCCCGAGTCCCTTGGTAGCATTGGAAACCTGCAGGAATTGTACCTGGCACACAACAACTTGTCAGGGTTAATCCCATCAGTTCTACAAAATTTGACATCATTGACTGAATTGGATATATCCTTCAATAATTTGCAAGGCGAGGTGCCAAATGAAGGTGTTTTTAGAAACATTACTAACTTAGATGTTGCTGGGAATGTCAATCTGTGTGGTGGTACACCTCAACTTCATTTGGCTCCATGTCCCATTAGCGACTTAATCAAGAACAAAAGAAAGATGACAAAGTCTCTTGTGATGTCTCTAGCGATAGCTGGAGCAATCTTGTTCACACTTTCAGTTATTCTTCTTGGTTGGATATCTTGCAAGAAGCTGAAACCAAGCCAGAAGACGTTAGCACAAAATTCAATTAATGGTGAACATTACAAGAGAATCCCCTATAATGCATTATTGAGAGGAACTGATGAATTTTCAGAAGCCAACTTGCTTGGGAGAGGAAGTTATGGTGCAGTTTATAAGTGTGTTTTGGACACTGAAGAAACAACATTGGCTGTGAAGGTGTTTAATCTTGGTCAATCAAGGCATGCCAAGAGTTTTGAGGCTGAATGTGAGGCCATGAGAAGGATACGACACCGTTCTCTAATTAAGATCATTACTTCTTGTTCGAGCATGAACCACGAAGGTCAAGAATTCAAGGCGTTGGTCTTTGAGTTCATGCCCAATGGTAACTTGGATGGTTGGCTTCATCCAAAATCACAACAACCAACAATAAACAACACACTCAGCCTTGCCCAGAGGCTTGGCATTGCTTTTGATATTGTGGACGCAGTAGAATATTTGCACAACTACTGTCAGCCATTGGTAATCCACTGTGATCTCAAGCCAAGCAACATCCTTCTTGCTGAAGACCTGAGCGCCCGAGTTGGGGACTTTGGCATATCAAGGATCCTTGAAGAAAATACAAGCGAGGGGATGCAGACTTCATATGGCTCAACAGGACTTAGAGGTTCCATAGGCTATGTTGCTCCAGGTGACTAAAACTCTTCTATTTATTTTTTACTTTTCGCTCGAATATGCCATGCTAAGCACAAAATTGTGCATAATTGCAGATTATGGAGAAGGCTGTGCTGTCTCAACCGCTGGTGATATTTATAGCCTTGGCATATTGCTGCTTGAGATGTTTACGGGAAGAAGCCCAACAGAAGGCACGTTCGGAGATTCATTGGGTCTGCATAAGTGTGTCGAGGATGCTATTCCAGATAGAGCCTTGGAGATAGCTGACCCGACAATGTGGTTGCACAACACAATAACACTACAAGTATTAGAATTCAGGAGTTATTGGTTTCAGTCTTGAGCCTTGGCATATCCTGCTCAAAGCAACATCCTCGTGACCGAGCATTGACAAGAGATGCAACAGCGGAGATGCAAGCAATCAGAGATGCACACCTCAAGTTCATAGGGGACCATGGAGCAGAACGAGAAGCCTCGACTCAAGAAATTCAGAGCAGCATTGAATAAACAAGCTGGCACAAGACATGATCCTGCATACTAAAAAAAATATGTGTCAGTTCAGTTGGTAATTGTTCACAGAGCTATGTATGTTGCTCTATAACTGTATCAAATAAATACAAGACCATGGTGTTGTGCAATGATAGCACAACAGCAGGTTGTAGGTAGATTAAAAAATGAAGCAGTGTAATTGTTTTCTCATTATCAAAACTGTACACATGGAGGCAACATTATTACTTCATGCTTCAGTAAACCTTAGGTTGCAGAGAGTTTCATTTTTTTTCTTATTAATCGCTTTTGTAAGCAGAAAGATCCAATTTTATCTGTTTATATCTAAAACAAAATGCTTCGGATCAGATTAAAAACGCTAGAATAATCACAAACATATGTTTCTTTTGCGTACAATCAGACTTTTTGTTAAAGTGCACATAGCGTCCATGTGCACAAACAAACTTGGGGTACAAACTAATGCGTATCCTGTCTTGAGGTAGTAAAATCTGATTCTCGAGAAAAAGCTATCTGTCAATAAAATAAACAGAAATCACAGGTTAGAAAGCATATCCTGTCTTGAGGTAGTAAAGTCAGGCTGCTTGTTCACAGAGTATATACTTTCCATCTGCAGAAACAGATACTAGAATTTAGAGCACAAGCAGCCTACCCAAAATCTGATTCTCAGAAAAATAAACCAATTTGTCCAAAAGATAATCAGAAATGATAGCTCGCTTTGGTGGATTTGTAGAGCGTGAGCCGCCTTGGTGGAGACGGCGGAGAAGAGGGGGCAGGAGGAGTTTCCTTCCCCCTCCATTGGTTGGCACCTCCTTGACTAGATTACGTACTGCAGATGATTGTTCAACTGGAATACGTCTTGGTAGCTGGCTCACGGATCCTATGAAATGCATTTGTGGTTGCTTTAGACTTCAGGGCAGAGCACCGCTCTAGAACATGGCACGCAACATAAGTAATATAATATCGAAATCTAAGCCACAACTTCCACGAATCCGGAACTATTGAACTGCAGCTGATTTCCAAGAGCAAAACGATTTCCCCCAGGCAAAATAGCTAAAATAATCGACTCAAGAAATACGTCAGCCGCCAAGCATTCCCTATCTACGTTGCACGGATACTTGGATACGTGTCGGATACGCGATAGGGGATACGCCCGATACGCCAATTTTCTAAAACCATGGATACGGGGATACGTTTATATATTAATTATTACAAATATGAAGAAAAATTTAAGGAGCTTCTAGGTCAAAGCATTCCTCAATACGATTACCTTTTCTTTTCTTGTACTTAGTCCACTTTCATTAATTGGCAGTGAGATTTGCCTAGGTTTGCTGTTCCAATCAATGCATCAACTCTCTCTTGCTCACCTTGCAATGGAACAAAAATATTGACAAACATGTTTTCACATGAACTCACGCCCATGTTGGGAATCTTCAAAAGGTGTGCCTTTATTATTGAGGGGCTTTCACGTCGAACGAGAGGTTTCAGGTCCAAAACGTATCGCAGAAGTATCCTAAGAGTATCAAACATTATTTTCTTTTTATAAATCAAAATATCGAGGGATTCTTACGGGATATGTATCGGGCAGTATTTGGGCAGTATCCGGCTAGATACGCGCACTTTCTGAAGTATCCGTGCAAACGTAGTTCCCTGTATGATAGAAAAATACCGTTCATATGTACTCCCTCTGTTCCTAAATGTAAGTCTTTTTAGACATTTCAAATGAACTACAACATACGGATGTACGTAGACCGTAGATTAGCGATATGTTCATTGATCGTATGCCGTAGCATATATAGAGAGTACAACGGCAAGGATATCTCAACTGTATCTGCTATACAAGAAAAGGATCGGGAGATATCCGTAGACTAGGAAACAATAAAAGAAGATGCTAGCTGCCTAAGTACGTGCGATCATGAGTATCTCAACCCCCCCCCCCCCCCCCCCGGCAGTCGATACATCGCGAGTGACGCAGAGACTGGACCGGAACTCCTCGAAGGTAGACGTCGGTAGTCCCTTGGTCATGACATCGGCGAACTGCTGAGCGGTGGGAACGTGTAGCACATGGATGCGGCCGAGAGCCACCTGTTCACGCACGAAGTGAATGTCCAGCTCGATGTGCTTCGTGCGACGATGATGAACGGGGTTGGTGGAGAGGTAAACAGCCGAGACGTTATCACAGTACACAAGAGTGGCACGTGAAACGTCATGATGGAGCTCCTGAAGAAGTTGCCGTAACTAGGAGCACTCGGCAACGGCGTTGGCAACAGCTCTATACTCTGCCTCAGCACTGGAATGAGAGACCGTATGCTGTCGTTTCGACGACCAGGAGATGAGGGATGTCCCCAAGTAAATGCAGTAACAAGAGGTGGAACGACGGGTATCCGGAGAGCCAGCCCAGTCAGCATCAGAGTAAGCGACCATGTCGGTGGAGGAGGATGCTGTCTAGGTGAGCCCAAGGGACATAGTGTCGCGGATGTAGCGTAGAATCCGCTTCACCAAGTTCTAGTGACTATCACTGGGAGCATGCATGTCTAGACACAGCTGCTGGACGGCATACTGCAAATCCGGTCGTGTGAGGGTTAAGTACTGAAGGGCGCCGACAATAGACCGGTAGAACGGGCCATCTGGTGCTGGAGAACCCTCAAGCGCGGAGAGTTTGGCCTTCGTGTCAACAGGAGTGGCAGCGGGTTTGCAGTTAAGCATGCCAACGCGCTCCAGAAGCTCATGGGTGTACTTTTGTTGATGAAGGAAAAACCCGTCGGAGCGCCGAATGACCTCAGTGCCGAGGAAGTAATGAAGCGGCCCCAAATCCTTCATGGCAAATTCGGTGCTGAGACGAGCAGTGAGCTGGTCGAGAAGTTGCGCCGAAGAGGCCGTGAAGATGATGTCGTCGACGTAGAGTAGGAGATAAGCAATCGCCGGACCATGATGGTACACGAACAGGATGGCGTCGGAGCGAGTAGCTCGGAAACCTAACCGGTGAAGGAAAGCGGCGATGCGCTGGTACCAGGCTCTCGGCGCCTTCTTCAGCCCATAAAGGGACCGAGAGAGCAGGCACACGTGATCAGGATGATCGGCGTCGACAAAGCCAATGGGCTGCTGGCAATACACCTGTTCTGCGAGATGGCTGCGGAGGAACGCGTTGGAGACGTCCAGCTGATGAACCGGACAGGCACGAGACACCACAAGCTGAAGGACGGTGCGGATCGTGCCCGGTTTGACGACCGGAGCGAAGGTGTCGGTGAAGTCAACTCCGGCGCGTTGCCGAAAGCTGCGAACCACCCAGCGAGCTTCATAACGCTCAAGGGTGACGTCAGGACGCGTCTTGTGCCGGAAGACCCACTTCCCGCTAATGTTATTGGCATGGCGGGGAGGTGGGATGAGCTGCCACGTACGATTGCGTTGTAACGCATCGAACTCCTCCTGCATGGTGGCAAGCCAGTTGGGGTCAAGAAGAGCGGCCCGAACGGACGATGGACGGGGCCGCAGGTGGCGAGTCCGGGGTGGCTACAGATGAGGCCGCAGGTGGCGGGCCTGGGGCGGCTGCGGACGGGGCCGCAAGTGGCCCTCGTGAGCCAAGTGCGGACGAGGGTAGAGCCAAGGCACCCGAGACGGAGGCGCGCGACCCCGAGGCCGAAGAGGTGGCCGAGTCCGCGGAGTTGCCTGGCGCCCAAACATGCGAGGCACTCTGTACGGACACAGAGTCACCAAGATCGGAGAGGGCCGGACGGGTGTGGCCGCCGCGAGGGGGCGACAACACGGCAGGAGGCCCGCCGAGGAGAGGCGGGGTCGACGAAGTCGGTCCGTCCGAGAGAGGTACCTGCTGAAACAGAAACACTTTTTCATCAAAGTAAACTTGCCTCGAAGTGATCACCCGATGAGAGGACGGGGTCGTAGCACCGGTAGCCCTTTGTGTTGGAGGGGTACCCAATAAAGATGCAGGCGAGAGACCGCGGAGCAAGCTTATGGGGGGCGGTGGAGTCGGTGCTAGGATAGCAGAGGTAGCCAAAGATGCGAAGATCGTCGTAGGATGGAGGAGTGCCATAGAGCAACTGATGTGGCGCATAATTCCAGCGAACACGACATGCCTGGATGTTGACAAGGAGAGTCGCGGTGGCGAGAGCATCGGGCCAGAACCGAGGCGGGATGTTGGCATGGAACAGGAGGGTACGGACGCAATCGTTGAGAGTGCGAAGTACACGCTCTGCCCGCCCGTTTTGCGGCGAGGTGTAAGGACATGTTAGACGAAAAACAGTACCATGTGTGGCGAGTAGGTTGCGGACAGCAAGACTATCGAACTCTTTCCCATTGTCTGTTTGAAACGCAAGATTGGGTCGACGAAAGTGCATAGAGAGAAATGAGTAAAAAAATGTAAGTGTTAAGAGAACATCCGATTTCTGCCCAAGGGGAAAAGTCCACACATAATGCGTAAAATCGTCTATGATGACAAGATAATAGAGATAGCCAGAGTTGCTCGCAATGGGCGATGTCCAAACATCGCAATGTATCAACTGAAAATGATAAGCCGCAATAGTGGTAGAGTTGCTAAAGGGTAGACGCACGTGTTTGCCAAAACGGCAGGCATGACAAGTATGGTCATCGACCTTATTACAAGTGAAAGAAAAACTACGAAGTATATGACGGAGCGTGGCGTGATTAGGGTGACCCAAACAAGCATGCCAGAGGTCCACACCGGCGGAGAAGGCGACGGGGGCGGCGTCGGTGGAGGATGGTGGGTGGACCGGGTAGAGGTCATCCGGGCTGTCACATCGGTGAAGAACCATCCGGGAACGGGCGTCCTTCATAGAAAAACCACAACCGTCAAATTCAACCGTAGTCGGATTTTCACGAGTAAAACGGCGAACAGAGACCAGATTTTTGATTAAGTCAGGAGAAACTAAGATATGAGACATATTAATAGGTGTACTAGAAGACGGAAAAGAGGTAGAACCAATATGTGTAATGGGAAGGGAAGAGCCATCGCCGAGAGTGATGCGACTGGCGGTGTTGGTGGGACATGCGTGTGGTAGCTCCGGAGTCCATAAACCAGTCGCCGCCACCGGTGTAAGTGTTGGGCGAGGATGTCGGCGTTGCGGATGACTTCGGCGGGGATGGGGTCAGGGCCGGCGAATGGGTTGGACCGTTGGGTGGCGCCAGACATGGGGGAGGAGGAGGAGGAGTCAGCGAGGGGGTCGTAGGAAGCAAACGACATGGTTGAGGTTTAGGGTTCGGGTGGAGGTGGAGGGAGAGGTGGGGCGGCGGCTGCAAAGGAGGGCGGCGGCCGGGATGGGATGCGGCGGCCGGGATGGGATGCGGCGGCAGGAGGGACTGCGGCGGCAGGGAGCGGCGGTGGCAGCTGGGCGGCGGCGGCGGCAGCGGCGAAAGCGTTAGGAAATAAACGCGGTATCTAATACCATGTAGATTAGTGATATGTTCATTGATCGTATGCCGTAGCATATATATATATAGAGTACAAGGGCAAGGATATCTTAACCGTATCCGCTATACAAGAAAAGGATTGGGAGATATCCGTAGACTAGGAAACAATAAAAGAAGCTAGTCCACGGGGCTCATACTTCAACGCTGCAGCGCTTGATACTCGGACCTAAGTACATGCGATCATGAGTATCTTAATATAGACATATTTTAGAGTGTAGATTCACTCATTTTACTTCATATGTAGTCACTTGTTGAAATCTCTATAAAGACTTATATTTGGGTACGGAGAGAGTACTAGTTATCTATTTCGATCTTGCGCTAACGATTCAGTGTGGTAATCCTAACTTTCACCATTTCACGTATTCCCTCTGTAGAAGTCTTATAGTGTATTAGTGTGGAAAAGCTCCAGAGGCAGGGGGTCTGAGATTAAACTTCTGAACATACCATACACATGATCGATATGCTTTGCCTACCGAACGTATAGCAAACCATGTATCTATGCATGCAGGTAGAAGTAGTGTATACAGGGATCACTTTTAAAAAAAAGTCAGCCTCCTCCCGCAACCTTCCAATTTCAAATTAAATTCTGTGGTTCAGGCGGTGTAAGCCCACCGTAGCAACGTAAAAAAAAAATGAAATACTGAACACAACAAAGTCTGCGCGCAAAATGAAATCTATATCTATACCTAATATTAAAGAAAGGTGTGTTTCTACGATTTTTTGGTCTGTTCACCTTCGAAAAGAAGAAAAATAATATCTGAGATGGTACTAAATTTGTGTGTGTCTTTTTTCTTTAGACGAAAATTTGTGTGTATCCATCTAGTACATAAGGAAAAAAAGTTTGTCCACTACTACGTACAGGCCCCGCCTGCTGCGGCCCAGCGAATAGTCCGAGGTTACCTTATTTGCTGCACGGTGCGGCAAATAGTCCGAGGTTTGCACGGGCCACCAAGACTGGGCCGGCAAGTATAAGATTTTCTGTATTTTTTTATATTTCTCCTTTTCTAATTTCTTTTTTCCTTTTTCATTTTTTTCAATTTTAGTTTTCATTTTATTTCTAAATTTAATATTTTCTAAAATAACTCAGAATTTCAAAATTTGTTCATGTTATTGAAAAATATCCGTTCCATTTTCGGAATACATTCATAAATTTAAATTTTTGTCTCGTTTAAGAATTTTTTGAAAATTGAAAAATGTTACCATTTTCAGAAAATATTTGTATTTTTGAAAAAAGTCATGAATTTTGAAAAAATATACTTAGTTATTTCCATTTTCAAAAACATTCCTATTTTAGTGAAAGATAAAAAACAAAATAATTTTAGCATTTAAAAAACATTTTCTAAATAATTCTGAATATTCAAAACATATTCCCATTTTTTATATTTTTTGAAATTTTTTAAAAAATGTTCCTATTTTCAATGCACCTTTTTTTTGAATTTTTACTCATGCCTTGCACACACAGGCCATTTCAGTGCCTGCCAGAGTCCTGGCAGAGATCAACCCTAATATAGAAGGGGCATTCATGCCTGGTTATGCGCTGATTATGCTAATTAAACAGGATTTATGCTCTACAGTTAGTAATTCATCCGGTTACGCCCTCGTATGAGAGAGTGGTCGAAGCAACTGTGCTCTGAAGGTCGCTGGACAGCCACCAAATGAGGGGGCAGGAACAACCCCGAGATGGAGGTGGACTCGGAAAAAGGCATTCGTTGGGTGGTCGCCGCAACGCCTACCAACACAACATTATCCAGATCTCAGAGGACGAGCATGACCCGGCAGAAGACTGCAGCTCCACGCTGCGGAGATAGTTTTTGGTGGACACATCAATTATCTCTCCCATTATTTCACACAAAAACAATTCTCTCCCGTTGCACCGTTATGCATATGTGCTAGTACCTTTAAAGACATCCTAGGTCTCAAAAAAATAATTAAATGTCGTAAAGATCGTCATTGGAACATATATAGTATAAAAACAGAAAAATCAGCTTCCCCTGGAAAGAAACTCCATGACCAAAAAAAGAGAGTTGCATCATGAGGGTAAACAAACTACACTTAATACAGAGCATCTGCCGATCGACAACTCAGGTGATTGACTGAGATTAATTACCGGAAAATGAACAGGAATGTTGCAAATTCAGTGCAGCTGCTCAAGTAACTATTGGTTAAAATTGTCAAAGTTACTGATCAAGTCTGCAGCTAGGTCTGAGATCCATAGTTATTAGCTCATTGCCAAGCAAGTCAAAAAGAGGACCAAGTCTACATCATGACCAAGTATGTGAACGAATACGTAAATAGCGATTTTGGCTTTGTTTAGATATTAGCACAGCACTTGCAACACGCACATGAGCAAGTAAGCTAAGCTAGTACATATATGGAACTTGCTAATGTTACTTGGCAACCAAACCAAGAGCACAAGAGGAACACACCAATATGTGCCATTGCCATGACACTGTTATGATCAATTTTTGCCATCTCTATGACCGTTGTTGCTAGTGCTGGTGATGACGTTGCACTGCTTGCTTTTTTTTCGCGAATGCGCAAAAGTACAGCGATGGCGGCTCGCTGGCCTCCTGGAACGACAACAGCGACTACTGCAGCTGGGAAGGTGTGGAGTGCAGCCACTGAAAGAGGCCTGCGCGGGTGGTGGCGCGCACCGGCCTCACCGGACTGCTCTCCCTAGCCCTCGAGATTCTCACGTTCCTGTATACACTTGATCTGGGGTCCAACTCGCTCCACGGAGACATTCCGGGAAGCCTCGGCCGCCTTCACCCGCCTACGAACACTACACTTGAACGACAACTCCTTCTCTAGCACAATCCATGAGTTCCATTGTCAGCAAGGAAAAAATAAGACGACATCATAACAAGCTTGTGGGTCGCATCCCTCCCGAGCTCGGCGAAAAGCTCATGTCCCTGACTGCAAACTTCCTCAAGGAGAACAGCTTCACAGGGCCCATACCGGCATCACTGGCCAACATGTCCTATCTACAATTCCTTGATCTCTCCTATAACCGGCTCGTGGGCTCAATCGCACCAGGGATTGGCAACATCCAGAACGTGCAAGTATTAATACTGTCCACAAACAACCTCTCTGGTATGCTTCCACCTTCTTTCTACAACTTGTCGTCACTGTCTCTTTGGGTCGGGCTCAGTATGATGTACGGAAGCATTCCAACTGATATCGGAAGTAACTTCCCCAAGATGAAAGGTCTTGGCTTGGGTAGAAATCACTTCACGGGAACAATCCCTTCCTCAATATCTAATCTATCGTTCCTAGTAGATCTTTACCTGCGGGAGAATAGGTTTAGTGGCTATGTGCCTCCCTCTTTGGGAAGGCTAGGAGCTCTCCAATATCTAAACTTGGCTGACAATGAGCTTGAAGCGAATGACAACAATGGGTGGGAATTTATCACTTCTATGGCAAACTAGACACAACTATAGAAACTGCTCCTTGGAGGTGACTATTTTGGAGGAAAATTACCTGGATCAATTGTGAACCTCTCGACATCTCTCAAGAACTTATACTTAGTACACAATAGGATCTCTGGGAGTATTCATGTGGACATAGGCAATTTGGTTGCGCTCAAAAGGCTTGTGATAGCGAATACTTCCATATCCGGAGTGATTCCCGAGAGTATTGGTAAGCTAAAGAACTTGATTGAACTAGGCTTGTACAAGAATAGCTTATATGGCCTTATACCTCCATCCCTAGGAAATATTTCATAGTTAAACAGGCTTTATGCATACTATGGAAACTTGGAGGGACCGATTCCAGCAAGCCTTGGGGAGTTGAAAAACCTCTTTGTACTAGATCTGTCAACAAACTACAGATTGAATGGTTCAATACCCAAAGAGATTTTAAATTGCTTGGCCTTTCTTTGTACTTGGACTTGTCCTATAATTCCCTTTCTGGATCCCTTCCTAATGAAGTTGGTAGCTTAACAAACCCTAACCAGTTGATTCTATCAGGAAACCAGCGGTCTGGTGACATACCCGACGTTATTCAAAATTGCAAGGTGTTGGAGTTGTTATTACTAGACAATAACTCATTCGACGGAAGCATACCTCGATCACTGATAAATATAAAGGGGCTCAGAAAACTGAACCTGACCATGAATAAGTTCTCTCGTATTATTCATGAGGCACTTGGTAGTATTGAAAACTTAAGAGAACTATACATTGCACACAACAACTTATCAGGGTCAATCCCTGTGGTTCTACAAAATTTGACATCATTGTACAAATTGGATTTATCCTTCAATAATCTACAAGGCAAGGTGCCAGATGAAGGTGCTTTCAGAAACATCACTTACTTACACTACTGGACTCGACATATACGCCGAGTGCCACGGACACTCGGCAAAGGGCCAAAACCTTCCGGGAAAGCCTTTGCCGAGTGCTACACTCGGCAACAGCCACCCGGCTTGCACCTCTCAGGCAAACAGAAATATGCTGGGAGCCAGGACACGGGCACTCGGCAAAGTGTTTGCCGAGAGGCAAATAGTAACACTCGGCAAAATAAACTAGCTAACGGACAACAACCCAGGACGGCAGTTGCCACGTGTCAGGTGCTGACATGTGTGTCCGCGTTAACACGCCGAGGGCAATCTTTGCCGAGAACCACCCCCGGCAAAGGGAGCCAATACCAGTGCGCCATGTGTTAGCTCCTGACATGTGGGTCCGCATTAACACGCCGAGGGCCATCTTTGCCGAGAGCTACCCTCAGCAAAGAGAGCCAGTAGGAGGGCGCCACGTATCGGCTCCTGACATGTGGATCCACGTTAACACGCTGAGGGCCATCTTTGCCGAGAGACACCCTCGGCAAAAAGAGCCAATACCGGTGCGCCACGTGTCAGCTCCTGACATGTGGGTCCACGTTAACACACCGAGGGCCATCTTTTCTAAGAGCCACCCTCGGCGAAGAGAGCCAATAGGAGTGTGCCACGTGTCAGCTCCTGACATGTGGGTCCGAGTTAACACGCCGAGTGCCATCTTTGACGAGAGCCACTCTCGGCAAAGAGTGCCAATAGGAGTGCGCCACATATTAGCTCCTGACATGTGGGTCCATGTTAACACGCCGAGGGCCATCTTTGCCGAGAGCCACTCTAGGCAAAGAGAGCCAGTAGGAGTTCGCCACGTGTCAGCTCCTGACATGTGCGTCTGAGTTAGCACGCCGAGCGCCATCTTTGCCAAGAGCCACTCTCGACAAAGAGAGCCAATAGGAGTGCGCCACGTGTCAGCTCCTGGCATGTGGGCCCGTGTTAACACGCCGAGGGCCATCTTTGCTGAGAGCCACTCTCGGCAAAGAGAGCCAGTAGCAGTGCGCCACGTGTCAGCTCCTGACATGTGGGTCCGCGTTAACACGCTGAGGGCCATCTTTGCCGAGAGTCCCTCTCGGCAAACCTTGTACTTTTACCGAGAGTACTCTCGGTAAAGTTATCAGCGGCGCTATAGGTTGACACCCTTTGCCGAGAGCCCTCTCGGTAAAAGTTCCAGTTTCACCGTCTATGCCGAGAGACCCTCTCGGTCTTGTTGTGCCCAGCAGCCTTTTTTGGCGTTTTTGTTTCTTTCCTGCAGCAAAACATATACAGCAGTAGCATATAGTTCATCACACATAGAACATGTCACATATAGGCATCATTGAACAAAGAAAGCATTGATTCTCAAGAACATCCCACATAAAAGAAATAGTGCATGAAAGGTGCAATAGCTGTCAAGCACACTCGACTACCACAAGTTTGCAAGTCTCAAGATCACACAAGATGCAATAGTTCTCAAGCACATACACGGAACAGTTTCAAACACAACATAACATGAAGTTCACATGGTTTTGGAGATCGGAGTGGTATCATCAACATCTTTTGTGGCGTTTGCTTCCTCAACTCCACCAACTTGAGGTGGAACTACTGGAACATTGTTCGACCCTTGTGATGGATTGAGCTATGATGAATAGAACCAATAATGAGATGAATGCATATGGTAATGCCGAAAATGGTGATAGAAATAGTTTGAACGAAACTCACAATGTTCCATTTTGGCATCGGTGGTATCTCTCGCACTTGTTTGCCTTGCATGGAATAAAGATTGGCCACCATATGCTGCAAAGTCTTCACTAGATCATCTTGTGCCTTCAGCTTAGCCCGGTCATCATCTCGTTCTTTCTGGGTGTCAATCAGTCGAGTCTACAATATGGCAATGCAAATGTCATTCGTGTTGAAATGCAAACATACAGGACCATGAAGGATCAATGAAGAAGCGCTGACCTGAATATCCTCAATAATGGTCGTGGTATGTGGTACGTGACGCTCTATGGTAGGAGTAGAGCTAGTACTCATAGCACGGAGCATGTCGACTCTCAGAAGGGAGGAGATTATGACAAAATCGAGGTGAACCGCCATCCGGCCATTCGGTCTACCGCCTGTCGTGGCAATGGCCACAAGATGGTCAAATGGCCACACGTGAGGATCAACCTCTTGCCCGTATGCCTCCTTCAATTTTTTGGTGTAGTTCTCCCCATCTGACCAGGCTTTAGAGTTGATCCAGTACCTCTCCGGGTGGAGAGGCTCCCTATCCTTGTCGTCTTTGGTACGTTTGATGGTCCACGCCTTGAAGTAAGAGATATCCTTGCCGGTGTGTTCTTTCTGCAAAAGAAAATGATCCAAACAATCAAGGGAATGCCCACAAATGAAAGAAAACATGATGAAAGGAAATGGATGTTGTTGGCTACATGTTTGGAGACGACACCTGGGATGGTGAGGTTTCCTAGACATGTCCTGGATAACCCATCAACTTACGCCGTTCTCCTATTGCCTTGTGTTCATTCCTCCACCCTGGGTCTGTCCACTGTTCGACGATCTTCTCCCAACACGGACGTTTGTCAGCGCACCATCGAGGAATCACTTGTAAAGTAAAAACATACATCTTACTAAGGAATCTAATTTGCGGTAATGTAGGGAATAGCGAGGATCCATCGTCACTTGCCTTGATGTAATTGTCCCGTGAAAGATGCTTCACTCGAGCGTCCTTTTTGGAGATCTTCTGGTTCAGATAGTCCACGTGATACTTGACCACTAACTGGACGAGCTCTTCATAGTGCATGTCGTGGACTAGTTTGTTGGCAATATTCTCAATCACCACATTTGCATGATCCTTCTGACCCTCTACGCATCACTAGTAGAAAACAGGGCTTTGGTTGAGGCCTGGCCAGCCCATTAGTCCCGGTTCTGCCACGAACCGGGACCAATGGGGGCATTCGTCCCGGTTCGTGAGCCCAGGGGCCGGCCGGGGCCTCGTGCGCATTGGTCCCGGTTCCTCTGGACCCATTTGTCCCGGTTCTAGGCACGAACCGGGACCAATGGGCCTCGCTCCTGGCCCACAACCATTGTTCTCGGTTCGTGGCACGAACCGGGACAGAAGGATGGGCTTTATTCCCGGTTCGAACCACGAACCGGGACAAATGAGTTGCCTATATATATCCCATCGCCGGCGAGCAGAGCACTCCACAGTGCTCTGTTTTTTGCTGGACGGCGAGGGGAGGGCATTTGGGTGCTCTAGGTCACCTCCTATGCACATGAGGTGTTCGATGAAATGCGCGAGCCACACTAGTTAAGCTTTCTCCTCTCGAAGCTCGACCTCCGAGCTCCATTTTTTCCGAGATTTGTCTAGGTTTAGTGGTCTGTCATGCCCCGTCCTTGTCTTCACCGCCGTCGATCGCCCGCGCTGATCTCGTCGCCGGCACCACCGTGGTGAACCTCTTGTTCTTATCTTCTTTCTGAAAGAAAAAAATCTTACTTTAGATAGATACTTGTCTAATTTTCTTACTTTTGACACAAATAATTATATATAATGCACGCAGATGAACTGGCAATGGATGTACGGTGACAGACACACCTCCGAGTACATTAAGGGCGTGCATAATTTTCTCGAAGTGGCTGAGGCAAACAAGCGGAATGGTTTTATGTGTTGTCCATGCCCTAATTGTAGGAATACGAGGTCTTACTCTGACCAGAAAATCCTTCACACCCACCTGCTTTATAAGGGTTTCATGCCACACTATAATGTTTGGACGAAGCACGAAGAAATAGGAGTTATGATGGAAGACAACGAAGAAGAAGAGGACAATGACAACTATGTGCCCCCTGAATACGGTGATGCTGCAACAGGGGAAGCTGAAGATCAAGAGGAACCGGACGATGTGCCCGATGATGATCTCCCCTGGGTCATTGTTCATGCAAGGGGAAAGTGCGAAATTGAAAAGGAGAAGCTGAAGTTCGATCGCATGTTAGAGGATCACAAAAAAGGGTTGTACCCCAATTGCGAAGATGGCAACACAAAGCTCGGTACCACACTGGAATTGCTGCAGCGGTGCATTGCAGTATAAGATCAGACGAGATGACGCTGGTGATGTTGACGGCGAGCCCCGCAGGAAGAGGGTTCCTGCTGTGACGCCCCCGATTCAATCGTACACTAATCATACACGCAAACGTGTACGATCAAGATCAGGGACTCACGGGAAGATATCACAACACAACTCTAAAAATAAAACAAGCCATACAAGCATCATACTACAAGCCAGGGGCCTCGAGGGCTCGAATACAAGTGCTCGATCATAGACGAGTCAGCGGAAGCAACAATATCTGAGTACAGACATAAGTTAAACAAGATTGCCTTAAGAAGGCTAGCACAAACTGGGATACAGATCGAAAGAGGTGCAGGCCTCCTGCCTGGGATCCTCCTAACTACTCCTGGTCGTCGTCAGCGGGCTGCACGTAGTAGTAGGCACCTCCGGTGTAGTAGGGGTCGTCGTCGACGGTGGCGTCTGGCTCCTGGGCTCCGGCATCTGGTTGCGACAACCAGGTAGAAGGGAAAGGGGGAAAAGAGAGAGAAAAGCAACCGTGAATACTCATCCAAAGTACTCGCAAGCAAGGAGCTACACTACATATGCATGGGTATATGTGTAAAGGGCCATATCGGTGGACTAAACTGCAGGATGCCAGAATAAGAGGGGGATAGCTAATCCTGTCGAAGACTACGCTTCTGGCAGGCTCCGTCTTGCAGCATGTAGAAGAGAGTAGATTGAAGTCCTCCAAGTAGCATCGCATAGCATAATCCTACCCGACGATCCTCTCCTCGTTGACCTGTGAGAGAGCAATCACCGGGTTGTATCTGGCACTTAGAAGGGTGTGTTTTATTAAGTATCCGGTTCTAGTTGTCATAAGGTCAAGGTACAACTCCAAGTCGTCCTGTTACCGAAGATCACGGCTATTCGAATAGATAAACTTCCCTGCAGGGGTGCACCACATAACCCAACACGCTCGATCCCATTTGGCCGGACACACTTTCCTGGGTCATGCCCGGCCTCGGAAGATCAACACGTCGCAGCCCCACCTAGGCACAACAGAGAGGTCAGCACACCGGTCTAAATCCTATGCGCGCAGGGGTCTGGGCCCATCGCCCATTGCACACCTGCACGTTGCGTGGGCGGCCTGAAGCAGACCTAGCCTAGCAGGCGTTCCAGTCCAATCCGGCGCACGCCGCTCCGTCACTGACGTCACGAAGGCTTCGGCTGATACCACGACGTCGAGTGCCCATAATTGTTCCCGCGTAGCTGGTTAGTGCGTATAGACCAAATGGCCAGACTCAGATCAAATACCAAGAACTCGTTAAGTGTGTTATTTTAAGTATCCGCGGTCGCCGACCAGGGCCAGGCCCACCTCTCTCCTAGGTGGTCTCTACCTGCCATGTCGCTCCGCCACAAAGTAACAGTCGGAGGCCGTCAGGAACCCAGGCCCACCTCTACCGGGATGGAGCCACCTGTCCTTTCAGCCCCCTCATCAGAATCACTTGCGGGTACTCAACGAGCTGACCCGACTTTAGTCACCACATGTGTCATGTATATAAAGTACATAGTATATACCCGTGATCACCTCCCGAAGTGATCACGGCCCGATAGTATGGCAGACGGACAAGAGTGTAGGGCCACTGATGGAACACTAGCATCCTATACTAAGCAATAGGATAGCAGGTAAGGGTAACAACTGTAGCAACAATGACAGGCTATGCAACAGAATAGGATTAACCGAAATCAGTAACATGCTACACTACTCTAATGCAAGCAGTATAGAGAAGAATAGGCGATATCTGGTGATCACGGCGGGGGGGGGGGGCTTGCCTGGTTGCTCTGGCAAGAAGAGGTCGTCAACACCGTAGTCGAACTGGGGGTCGCCGGCAGTCTCGGGGTCTACCGGAAAGAAGTAACGGAAGGGGGAACACAATAAATGATAGAGCAATCAAAGCAACACAAACCATAACATGGCAATACGCAGTGCTAGGGGTGACCTAACACAGTAGTAGGCGATACCGGTGAAGGGGGGAAACATCCAGGAAAGTATTCCCGGTGTTTCGCGTTTTTGGACAGATGAATCGAAGGGGGAAAGTTGCGAGTTCGATAGGTTAGGGATGTGTGGCGGACGAACGGGCTGTGTGTTCAGATTCGTCTCATCGTTCTGAGCAACTTTCATGTACAAGGTTTTTCCATCCGAGCTACGATTTATTTTGTATTAATTTAAAAAGGATTTAAACATTTACTAGAATTAACAGAATTAATTTAATCCTAAAATGCATTTATGATGTCAGCATGACATCAGCGGTCAGCTTTGACCTTTGACCAGTCAAGCTGACAGGTGGGTCCCGTTTGTCATTGATTGAGACTAACTAATCAGGATTAATTAGATTAGCTAGATGATTAGGTTAATTAATCGCAATTAATTAAGTTAATTAACTAATTAATTAATTAATTGAATTATATTTTTATTATTAATAATATTTTTTGAATCTCTTTTTTTTAAACGTTCTGGGGGCTTGAGGCCCCACTTGTCATAGGGCCAGCGGGCCTTAACGGGCACGGTGCTAACTGGCGGTGGTGCGGGCGCCCAAACGAACGCGTGCCCGAGGGGCACTGAGCATGCACGACGCACGCCGGCGCCGGCGGGTGGCCTCCGGCGAGCAGTGAGGAGGGGCGAGGCCCAGCAGCAGCAGAAGCAGTTGCAACAGCGAGGAACAGGGGGGCGCTGCGAGGCAAGGCAGGGTGGCGGCCCGGGCGGAGGGCGACGATGCACGGGACGCAGGCGCGGGCGCGGTGACCGCTCGGAGCTCGCGGCCCCGGTCAGGAGCACGGGCGACGGCCTACGGCGGTGAATCGAGGAGGGGAGAGGGGGAGTGGCCGTGGGAGCTCACAGAGGAGGTCGGGGACGCAGTCGAGGGAGCCGGAGCTTACCGGTGGTGACAGATCCAGCGGCAAGGTGTCGTGGCCGAGGTGGAGGACGACGGGTCGATGGCGGCGCCTGGCATGCGTCTGCACTGTGGAGGGCGGCGGTGCTGAAGGAGAGCGAGGGGGAGGGAGCTTGGGCGTCGAGGATGGGCGCTCGTGGCAGGGAGCCCACCATCCAGAGCGACGGCATGGTCGGGTGCAGCGCGAGGGGCGTCCAGGCCGGGGAGGGAACGGAGGAGGTGACGCGGTTGGGGCGGCGGTGACGAGGTGCGGTGGCGCCGGGGACGGCTTCGGGCGACGGGTGGCGGCGCCAGGGGCGATGCGGTCGGGACGGCGCCAAGACGGACGAGGGAGCGAGGTGTGGACGGGGCGGCATCGGTGTGGAGACGAGGCAGCGTCGGTGTGGTGCGCCCCGATCCCGATTGGATCTGAGGGAGAGGGAGAGTGGGGGGAGTCGGTTAGGGTTTCGGCAGGTGGGTGGATAAGGGAGCAGGGGTGGGCTGGCCGGTTGGCCTTTGTCAGGTTGGGCCGGTGGCCTGCTGGGCCGGAGCCCAGTGGGAGGGGTACTTTCTTTTCTTTTCTTTGTTTTGTTTTCTCTTCGTTTGATTTTATGTTTTCATTTTAGTTTCTGATATTTTTAGTTTCTTTAAAGTACTAAGTTAGCACCTAAATTAGTATCATCAAAATAGGCCACTGCCAAACCTAGTTTGGACCCAAAATAAATTAGTTTAATATTTCTATATTTTCAAGAGCAAATAAATTATTATTTTAGCCACTGGTTTTAATTAGTTTTAGGGCATTTAAACACTTTGAAAAAGGTTGGTTCCACCACCAAAACTAGTTAGGGATTATTTGCCACATGATGAACATTTTAGTTTTAATATTTGAAAACTTTTATTGTTTGCTTGATTTTGAATTTGAATTTGAATCGGTTTTAAACTAACGCGAGATTAGCGACAGTAACGGAGGTGACGTGGTGTCATTAGCAGAGGTTACTGTAGCTTGATTATCCGGGCATCACACCTGCGAAGGTGATGTGGTATGCTCCTATAATACCACGGTTGAAACGATTGTTCAGAAACAAAGAGCATGCCAAGTTGATGCGATGGCACAGTGAGGACCGTAAGAAAGACGGGAAGTTGAGAGCACCCGCTGACGGGTCGCAGTGGTGAAAAATCGAGAGAAAGTACTGGGCTGAGTTTGCAGGTGACCCAAGGAACGTATGGTTTGCTTTAAGCGCGGATGGCATTAATCCTTTCGGGGAGCAGAGCAGCAATCACAACACCTGACCCGTGACTCTATGTATTGTATAACCTTCCTCCTTGGATGTGCATGAAGCGGAAGTTCATTATGATGCCAATTCACATTCAAGGCCCTAAGCAACCCGGCAACGACATTGATGTGTACCTAAGGCCATTAGTTCAAGAACTTTTACAGATGTGGAATGGAAATGGTGTACGTGCGTGGGATGAGCACAAACAGGAGGAATTTAACCTGCACGTGTTGCTGTTTGTAACCATAAACGATGGGCCCGCTCTCAGTAACCTTTCATGACAGACAAACAAGGGATACCACGCATGCACGCACTGTTTAGCTGACATCGAAAGTATATACCTGGACAAATGCAGGAAGAATGTGTACCTGGGCCATCGTCGATTTCTTCTGACCAACCATCAATGTCGAAAGAAAGGCAAGCATTTCAAAGGCAAGGCAGATCACCGGAAGAAGCCCGCCATGCGTACCAGTGATCACGTACTTGCTATGGTCAATGATTTACACGTAATCTTTGGAAAGGGTCCCGGCGGACTAGCTGTTCCGAATGACGCTGAGGGACGCGCACCCATATGGAAGAAGAAATCTATATTTTGGGACCTACCCTACTGGAAAGACCTAGAGGTGCGCTCTTCAATCGACGTGATGCACGTGACGAAGAACCTTTGCGTGAACCTGCTAGGCTTCTTGGGCGTGTATGGGAAGACAAAAGATACACCTGAGGCACAGGAGGACCTGCAATGTTTGCACGAAAAAGACGGCATGCCTCCAAAGCAGTATGAAGGTCCTGCCAGCTACGCTCTTACCAAAGAAGAGAAGGAAATCTTTTTTGAATGCCTGCTCAGTATGAAGGTCCCGACTGGCTTCTCGTCGAATATAAAGGGAATAATAAATATGCCGGAGAAAAAGTTCCAGAACCTAAAGTCTCATGACTGCCACGTGATTATGACGCAACTGCTTCCGATTGCATTGAGGGGGCTTCTACCGGAAAACGTCCGAATAGCCATTGTGAAGCTATGTGCATTCCTCAATGCAATCTCTCAGAAGGTGATCGATCCAGAAATCATACCAAGGCTAAGGAGTGATGTGGCGCAATGTCTTGTCAGTTTCGAGCTGGTGTTCCCACCATCCTTCTTCAATATCATGATGCACGTTCTAGTTCATCTAGTCGACGAGATTGTCATTCTGGGTCCCGTATTTCTACACAATATGTTCCCCTTTGAGAGGTTCATGGGAGTCCTAAAGAAATATGTTCGTAACCACGCTAGGCCAGAAGGAAGCATCTCCATGGGCCACCAAACAGAGGATGTCATTGGGTTTTGTGTTGACTTCATTCCTGGCCTTAAGAAGATAGGTCTCCCTAAATCGCGGTATGACGGGAGACTGACTAGAAAAGGCAAGCTTGGAGGGGACTCAATAATATGCAGGGACGGGCATTCTTGGTCTCAAGCACACTACACAGTTCTACAGAACTCTACTTTAGTGACCCCGTATGTCGATGAACACAAGAACAGTTTGTGCTCCAAACACCCGGAGCAGTGTGACGACCGGATTACATGTGAACACATCAGGACTTTCAGCAGTTGGCTGGAAACACGTCTCAGAGGTGACAACACTGTTTGTGATGAGCTGTACTCGTTGGCCAGGGGACCATCTTCGACTGTATTGACTTACAAAGGATACGAGATAAATGGGAATACATTTTACACGATCGCCCAAGATCAAAAGAGCACCAACCAAAATAGCGGTGTCCGCTTTGATGCAGCAACCAAGAGGGGAAAGGACACATATTATGGTTACATAGTGGACATATGGGAACTTGACTACGGACATGATTTTAAGGTCCCTTTGTTATGTGCATATGGGTCAATCTGTCAGGAGGCAGGGTACAGGTAGACCCAAAGTACGGAATGACAACAGTGGATCTGAACAATCTTGGGTACACTGACGAACCGTTTGTCCTAGCCAAGGATGTGGCACAGGTTATCTATGTGAAGGAAATGTCTACCAAACCGAGAAAAAGAAAAGATAAGGAAGTGAATACATCATACGATGAGCTAAAGCGCCACATAGTTCTTTCAGGAAAAAGGGACATCGTGGGAGTGGAGGACAAGACAGACATGTCTGAAGATTATGAAAAGTTTCATGAAATTCCTCCCTTCAAAGTCAAGGCTGACCCAAGCATCCTGATAAACGATGAAGATTATCCATGGTTACGGCTCAATAAGCAAAGCACGCAAGCGAAGAAAAAGTGAAGACTTTCTCTCCACAACTATTATGATGATACCATGCCAACTTTCAACCTTTTCGTAGTTCATTTGAAATGCCTGTTGTAACAGATGAGTTTCCGTATGAAACCCTGATATCTCGAAACAGATTGTCCGTTTTGTACACGAAGTGCATCCAGTTTTTGCCGTAACCCTCTCAACTTTTCAGCACATGCTATGTGGGTGAAAATGATGATACCATGCCAACTTTCAACCTTTTCGTAGTTCATTTGAAATGCCACGAACCGGTACTAAAGGGGCTCGTCGGGCCCCAGTCTTAGAACCGGTACCAAATGAAATGCCTTTGTAACAGCCTTAGAACCGGTACTAAAGGAATCAACTAAAAAGCTTTTATAAACCTCTAGTATTATTGAAAGAAAAATTATATAGAATTTATGGAACTAAAATTATCAAAGTATTTTTTGTTCAAAACATTAAAAGCAAAAAGAATTTTCATAAAATAAATACAAAAAGCAAAAAAGAAAATGAAATAAATAAGTAGAAACAAAATAAACTAAAATAAAATAAACTTTTATAAAATAAATAAGTAGAAATAAAATAAAATAAACTATAATAAAATAAAATAAATAAACCTTATTAAAATAAATAAAAATAGCAAAAGTAAGTATTTTGTTGTATGTAGAAACAAAATAAAAAAATAAAGCAACAAAGAAAACAAAACAATAAAAAATGCCACCTACTGGGTCACCACGGCCTGAATACGACTAGAAACCCAGCTAATTGGGCCAGGATTCAGGCCCGCAGAAGGCCCAACAGGCCCACAGGTAAAGTAGTGTCAGATTAGGCCCATAGGCCTGCAGTTTAGAGGAGTTCGAGAGAGAGGAGGCGGCGGAGCATATAAAGAGGTGTTCGGCGCTCTCAACTAGCGAGGTGGTACTAAACTTTTGACGTGGGGCAGCACAAGGCCTTTGGTCCCAGTTGGTGCCATCAACCGGGACTAAAGGTGTGCATTGGTACCGGTTCGTGGCACCAACCGGGACCAATGCCACCCTTTAGTCCCGGTTGGTGGCACCAACCGGGATCAAAGGCTGCTCCTTCCCGCCCTTTGGGCTGCTGAAAAGAGACCTTTGGTCCCGGTTGGTGGCACCAACCGGGACTAAAGGGGGGCATTGGTCCCGGTTGGTGCCACGAACCGGGACCAATACTCTGTCTATATAAACAACACTTGTGAAAATTTCGTTTCAGTTCTTCCCCGCTGCCCCGTCGACGCCGCTAGGCCGCCCTGATCCGCCGCCCCGACGCCGCCCGCCGCCCGACGCTGCCCGACGCCGTCTCCGCGCGCCACCCCGCGCCGTCACCGTGCGCCACCCCTACCCCACCGTCGCCGTTGCCATGCCCTGCTTCCTCGTCGTCGTCGTTGTGCCCTGCCTCCTCGTCGCCGTCCCCGTGCCCAGCCTCCTCGTCACCGCCCCCCTGGAGTGGGCTCACTCCTCATCGCCAGGCGCCCGGCCTCTGCATATATGCATTTTCCTAACTATGTTTAGATGTGTAGTTAATTTAGTTGTCGTATTTAGTTGTATTAATTTAGATGTATTAATTTAGATGTGTAGTTTAGATTTTTTTTTGATGATATTATTGTTGAATATGCTAATGTTTGTATGTTCATATGCAAAGAATATGTCAATTTTTTCATAGAATTTTTATGATTTCTTTCTGTTGTAATTTTGTTCATAGAATTTTTATGATTTTTTTGCTCATAGAATTTTCTTTGTCAATTTATGTATATGTTCATATTGTGTATGTATAGGAAAATTGTGTATGATCAAAGTCATTTATGTATATGTTCATATTTAGAAGAAAAAGAAGGAGAGAAAAAAGGAAACTAAGAAGAGGAAGAAGGAGAAGAAGAAGAAGAAGAAGAGGAGAGGAAGAAGAGGAGAAATAAATAAGAAGATGAAAAAGAAGAAAAAAAAGAGAAGAAGAAGGAATAAAGGAGAAGAAGAAGAAATAGAATAATATATTATTCTATTTCATCTTCTTCTCCTCTATTCCTTCTTCTTCTCCTCTTTTTTTTCTTCTTTTTTTCTTCTTTTTTTTCTTCGATCTCCTCCTCTGTTCCTTTCTTCTTCTCCTCTTTTTTTCTTCTTCTTCCTCTTCTTATTTTTTTATCGGGTATGTTGTTGTCGATATACCCCCCCTCCCTGATAACTTTTAGTAAGTACTACTTAGAAAGTGTTTATTAGAATTAGTTAGAAAAATAATAGAACTATTTAAACTAGTTTATTTTTAGTAAGTACTACTTTATTCTGTTTATAGTAAGTGCTTAGTAGTTGAAATAGTTGATTTAATAAAACTAGTTTATTTTACTATAGAAGTAGTTTATTTTTAGTAAGAAAATTAATAGAACTAGTTTATTTTTTTAGTTAAAGAAATTATTCCCGCATCGACGTCGACGATGCCTATACCACATCCTCGTCGTCGACTCGGCGGAGGAGTCCGGCTTGATCAGAGGGGCCATATCCGGGACTGGGCTCCGTCGGGCTGGTATTGGGAGGTGCTACCTTTCGGGGGGCGTAGGTTGGTGAGGAGCCAGCCCGTCGTTGACTCGATCCTTGTTTGGTGGCGGTCGCGTGGGCCAGTGATGGTGCCGAGGCTTCCGGACACCGCGGAGTTCATACGTCACCGTGTCAGCGAGGAGGACGAGCACGTCCGTCGCTACATGGTTGCGTTGGAGGGCAGGTTCGACAATACCTGGCAGGTTCTTGAGGGATCTCACTGGAGCTATGATCCTGTGATGGTTCCTTCTCTTTGGGTGTCCACCGCCCGCGCCGATACCCGTCGGGCGCTACGGTTCTAGCTGTATTAGCGATGCTATATGTATGATAGTATTCGAGGTGTATTAGTGATAATATTCGACGATGTACGGACGCAAGAGATGATGTAGTTTTGCTTATAATTGAATGCATCCTAATTTGAATACTACTATATTTTATGATTTGATTTTGCTTATTGAATGCTCAAATTGGAAAACTACTCCTACTTTGAATGCTAAAATTGGAGAGCACTATGCAAGGCGTATGCATATGATTAGTTGATAGCTTATAGGGTTTTTGTTTTCGCAGAAATCTAGGTGCCCCCTCCATCATCCCCGTCACCGACCCCCTCCGACCTCGAGGTGAGACCAGCCAAATCCTTTTTTAGAAAGATAATTAAACGATATTACGGGTTCACTTTAAGTCTGTCGAGTCTCCACCATATATGAGAAGACGAAGAATCCCGACTGTTGTCGTGGGGGTAGCTTCTCCTTCGTTCCCGTGTGCTAGACAATTTGGTGTAATGCACTCGGGAACGAAAGGAGGAGCTACCATCACTGACGGTTGCAAATGTCAGAGAGGAATCAGTGAGGGAGAGTTCCACCATATATATATGAGAGGACGAAGAATCCCGACTGCTGTCATGGGGGTTGCTTCTCCTTCATTCCTGTGTGCTAGATATTTTGGTGTAATGCACTATGGGATGAAAGGAGGAGCGACCATCACCAACGGTCGAATGTATACACCACGTGAGCTGAGAGTTTTCAAGAAAAGAGTCGACAGACCGATAGTCAACCCGTGATGAATAATAATGATCTAATTTAGTTTTTGTAGTACATATATTTAATTGTACAAGTTTAATCTTTGAATTATGAACGCAGGAAATGTCGTCATCGGATGACGAAAGTCTCCCGGGGAGTGCAGCTGGTGCCACGACGATCGAGGTCTGTGCGACAGGCCTCACCTGGACAATGATCGGCACTTCAGTATTAAGCTCGAGGAGTCCTTCGATGTTGAAACGGGACGCAACGACGACAAGTGTTTTTTCGTAATTAAGCATGACTTCAACTATTTCAACGTGTAATTTTCATCTTTTACAATTCGAGTAGCTTATCCCATGCCATGCAAGACGCTATGTCTTGGAGAGGCTTGATTTTGAAGACCATGAAAATTTTGAAACAAAGAAAATTCACCTAAGGACTCATCATGGTATGGATTTTGAAGTAAATCTGTATAATTCTGAGAGCGTAACCCATTTTGGTTGCAAAAATTGGGAAGCACTTTGCAAGATGTATGGTTTTCATGAGGGTATGCTTGTCACCATGGATCTTGGTGATCCTGACATCGACCAAGACAATATGGACATTTGGGTCCTTGTTGATACGCTTCCAGTTCTACCGCTATGTGAGTTTCTCAAACATAGTTATTAACTAATTTATATTGTTTATTTCAAAATAGTTGACAGCTTATTTCCATTGACAGCTTATTTTCATTCTTCAAAGAATGTGCGGAAGATGGTAGACAAAACCCACTACACCGATGGCTCCGAATTAACTTATCAGGAGAAAAATCATCTGATCGCATTTTGTACTGATCTTGAGAATTACAATATCTACAATCAAACTCCTCAACATTATGGTCAATACGTGCCACTAGTGCATGTGTTGAACTACGGTAATGTCGGGTGGTAGGTGCGACATATGCCAACGGGTGGCTTATCATGGTGGGAGCCAGTAAGACGTCGCCGGTGCCTGGAAACGGGATGAGGCGAAGACATGCTCGCCGGCGAATCTTACCCAGGTTCGGGGCTCTCCGTGGAGATAACACCCCTAGTCCTGCTCTGCGGGGTCTCCGCATGATCACTAGATCGGAAAGAGTAGCTACAAGTGCTCCTTGAGCTGTTGGGTTCAAGGGAGAAGAAGAGCAAGTCTAGCTCTCGTTTCCCTCCCTTTATGGTGTGTGTGTAACTCTAAGAAGCCAACCCTTTGCATGGGTGCCCCGGGGGGTTTATATAGGCCTACCCCCTGGTGGTACAATTGTAATCCGGCTGGGCGCGGGGCCCAGTCATCAGTGTCCGTGCTCGCCGGCTTCTCCGCCGGCCATGGGGGCCCGCCGACTGGTGGGTCCCGCCGGCTGCCGGCCTCTTGGCCGACAGGCCGGCCCCACCGCCTGGGGGTCTTGTCGGTGGCTGTTTACTGTAGCCTTGCCTCTGATGACGAGGGCTTTGTCGTGGTAAGCGTGGCAACAGTGTGCTGCCTCGAGGGCTCTCACTGTAGCCTTACCTCGTCTTGTCTCCTTAATGTGGCACATGTTTCGTGGGAGGGGGGTAGCCGGCTTCTGAGGGCCGGCTACGCCCCTGGCCGACTGGGGGAGGCCGGGCCGCCTTTGTGCCTCTCTCTGGCTAAAGGGGCCCGTCGCCCGCGGGCCATACTGGCGTCTGTCGCGGATGACGTTGAGGCCAGCATGGCTACAGGGCCGAGCCGGACGGGAGATGGCTGACCCGTACGGCGTCCTGTGGCCATGCCTGCCTCGGGATTCGGGGGTAGTGGGCCGTACTGTAGCCACACCCCGTCTTGTCACCATTATGTGGGCGTAGTTTTGGTGGGTGTGGTCTTGGCCGGCTTCTTGGAGTCGGCGCTCTTCATGGCCGGCTCTTGGGAGTCGGCGTTCTCCATGGCCGGCTTCCTGGAGTCGGCCATCTCGTAGTTGTCTTGGGGGAGGTTTCTGAGGCTGGGTCGCCTTCTGAGAGTCGGCTCCTGGGGTAGCCGGCCGGGGGAAGGCGGCCCATTGCTTTGAATGCTTGAAGGCTCAAATGGCCTGATAATTTTTGAAGAGCCAGGGGTAGTCGGTTAGGCTACCCGTGGCCATTTACTCTGACAGTAGTCCCCGAAGCTGATTGAGCTTCAAGGTCGGGTGGGAGTCGAGAAGCTCGGTCAACTTCCTATCTCGACGAGCCGGCAGCTGGGAGCCGGCTTCGGATGGGTGCGCCGTCTCGGCGAAAAAATTTAGAGTCGGAGGGCGGGAGCCTGCCAGCGCGCGCACCGGGCCGCGGGCCGGCCACTTGCCGCCTGCGAACCACGTGGCATCCCTTGGCTAAAAAGCCTGCCAGCCCACGCGCGCGACGGGATGTCGCCACAGGTCGGGGGCCCGCCACGCCTACGCCCGGGCCCAGGCGCGGATTCTCTGCGGCCCAAAGCCACCCGCACGTCTCCCTGCGGTGGTTCGGCACGCCTTTAGGGCGTAATAATCGCGAGGCGTGGGGGGAGTGGGTGCAGTTAATCCCACGTCTCACCCCACGCCCTGCCTTCTCGGCTTCACCGTGCGAAGCTATAAGTAGGGGGAGGGGGGAGAGCGGCAGGCACTCGCACGCCCCTCCCCACTCCGCCATCTTCTTCCTCCTGCTCTTTCTTGCGACAGCGCCTCGCCGCCGCACCTCTCTACCACTCGATCCTCCGCCGCCGCGCTCATTCTCGCCAGCCCTACGCCACGATGCAGTTCCGAGGGGATTGGGACGGCTCCAACATCCATGAGGATCACGTCGAGTTCCTCCGCAAGACGCGGCGGCTGCCCGGCGCGGACAAGGTGGAGGTCCGTCTTGCGCCGGCGAAGGAGATTACGCTGGAGCCGGAGGAAGGCGAGCGGGTAGTCTTCCGCTCGCATTTCTTGCGCGGCATCGGCTTGCCCGTGAGCGCCTTCTTCCGCTCCTTTCTCGAGTTCTACCAACTCCAGCCGCACCACCTCACCCCGAACACGGTGGTGCTGCTGTCCGCCTTCGTCACCTTGTGCGAAGGCTACCTCGGCGTCCTCCCCACCCTCGAGCTCTGAGGGGAGTTCTTCCAGTCCAAGCTGGGCATGCGCATGTAGGGCGTGCCGGCTCAAACTGGCGCCTTCGTCGCGATGCGGAGGGTGACTGCCGACAACCCCTTCCCCGTCATCACGCTGATCCAGTCGGTGAAGCTATGGCAGAAGTCGTACTTCTACGTGAAGAACGTCGCCCCGCAGGGCGACTATGTCAATCTGCCGGCTTACGTAGCCGGCCCACCGGTAGGCAGGCGGCCCCAGTGGTCCTATCGGGCCGTGACGCTGACGCCGGCTGGAGCCGCAGCGGTCGCCCGAGTGCGGGTGATGATCCAGTCGGAGGGCTTGTCGAGGCCCGACCTGCTGGCCGCCTTCGTCACGTGTCGGGTGCTCCCGCTCCAGAGCCGCCCTCATCTGATCTGTCAGATGAGCGGCCAGCTCGATCCGAGTCGGATGTGCACCAAAGACATGCCGCACGACGAGGTGGCCTATATGGTGAACTACCTTGCGAACTACAAGCTCTCCGCAGGGTGGCAGTTCGGCAAGGAGCCATATTGCCGAGCCCATCCGCCGCCCACGGTATGTTCTCTTCTTCTCTTTCTCTTCTCTCAGTTTTGTCGCCGAGTTCCTTTTGGCCGACTCTGACTAGTCGGCTTGTCTCGACAGAGCCCTCTTCTTCGGCCTGCAGGCGGGTCGGACGCGGAGCGCCGATTCGTCCCTGATCGGACGGAGCACGATCTGGAGGACCCCGACTTGGGGGCGGCCGCTATGGAAGACAACACCGAGGCGGGCGGTGGCCAAGACGGCGGCAAGGCAGGCAGCTCCGGGCTTGGAGTCAGCTTCGACGACTAGCCGGACGATGACGAGGCTGAAGTCGTCCCACGCCGCCAGCCGGCGTCTGGCCACGGCGCGGGTTCCTCCGCCGCGCCGCCTGCTCGGGGCGGTGGGCAAAACTTCGGGCCGCGTCGGGCTTGTTCGGCAGTCGGCCGAAGAAGCCCAGAGGCGGGGCAGCGGCGCCCAGGCGGGAGGAGACGGCCGCGAAGGCGGCCCGCTTCCGCAAGGCGGTGAAGCAGCCGCAGATGGTGTCGGCGTAAGTATATGTTCCTTCGTGTATTCTTTTTTCTTTTCTCTGGTAGCTCCTGAGTCCTTGTCTTTTCTCCAAAAAACCAGGGCTCCATTGTCGCTCGAGCGGGCTGCTGCCGCCTCCGTCGTTGGGTCGCCGGGAGGATCTGGGAGCACTACTCGCCGCGTGGACCCCCGTGCCGACCTTCAGGCGGCGACGGAGCGGAACGCGCGGGAGGCGCGGGAGGAGCGGGAGGCGCGGGAGGCGGAGTCATTGAGGGCGGCCGCCGCCAAGGCGGCGCAGGAGGAGGAGGCGGCGAAGGCGCGCGCTAACGCCGCAGCCAAGGCCCAAGCGGAGGCTGCGGCTGCGGTGATGGCGGAGGGGGCCTTGCTGGTCACCCCACTGCGCGTCGCGGCGCCTGGGGCCCCGGAGCCCCCGCCAGAAGAAGCCGGCGGTGACCAGCCGGGGCTGGAGAAGGATGACGACATCGTCATCCTGGAGAGGGTGGTGGCACCGGCCCCGCCGACTGGGGCGGCTCAAGGCGGCCGGCCTGATCTGCCGCCTGCGCAATCGGCTGGGGGCGAGCCGGCCGCGAGGACTGATCTGGCAGTCCGGACGTCGTTGCGCCAGCGCACGGGGAAGGCCGCATCGGAGCCGCAGAAGGCTGCGTCGGAGCCGCAGCCAGCCGCGGGGTCCAGCTCGTCGGCCCAGGATGTGGAGGCGGCCAGCGCCACCTCGGGGTGGACGCCGGGCGGAGGGACGGCCGTGATGAATGTGGCCACGCAGGACGTCCGAACCCACCTCCAAGCCCAGGCTACGGCGCTGAGGAAATACAACGACGAGTTTCTTGCGACGCGGGCGGCCATCCGGGTTAGTCTTTTTATCTTGCTTTTTTGATCTTGGTTTCTTCCGTGGGGGAGCGTCAGCGCACCCACTGGGTGATAGTCCCCGAGTTCTGAGTCGGCTGCTGAGCAGGCGGCTTGGAAATTCTTAGCGGATCTAGTTTTGCTATTCTTGCTCTTACTTCGCTCTTCTGCCTGTCTTGCAGGATTACCACAATCTTCGCGCGGCTGCCTTCAACTCCCAGGCTCAGGAGCTGACCCAGAAGACCGCCGACCTATCTGAGAGCCGGGGTAAGTGCTTCGTCCCTTATCTCACGTGGGGGCGCGTCAGCGCACCCACTGGGTGTAGTCCCCGAGATTCGGGCCGACTGCTGAGCAGTCGGGTCGGATCTTCCTTGACGACTTCTTCTTATTGCTTCTTCTTTCTCTGCCGTCCTTGCAGCGGCCAACGCCAGTCTAAGGGAGCAGCTGGGAGGGTCTCAGGCCGCCCTTCGTGCCAAGGAGGCCGAGTTTGCCGCCTTGGTGCAGGAACGTGACCGCCTGGCCAAGAGGTTGGCCGACCAGGAGGAGAGCCACAAGGCGGCTCTGAAGGCGGTGCAGGATAGCGAAGCCGCCCTCCAGACCGAGTACGAGACAGAGGCGGCTGGCTGGGCCGAAGCAAGGCAGACACTGATCAATGGCTATGGCCAGATCAAAGATTTGGTTGACGGTAAGCCGCCTTCTTCTTCGTCCTTTCTTGCCGCTTGCCGCTTTTGGCTTGTTTTCTGACTTGGTGTTTTCTCTTCTTTCTCTTTCTTTCTTGCGCAGAATACTTCCCTGGCTACTCTACCGCCGCCAACCAGATCATCGAGGCTCGCCGCGAGGCACAGAGGCAGGCTGGCGCCGAGATTGCACCAAACGCTAGCCGGTCGCTGGAGGAGCCGCTCTTGGCGATCCAGGCCCGCCTCCAGCCGGCTCATCGACTGCTCCGCCGGCTTCAACGTGCCGGGGCGCTCTGGAGGTGGCGGTCGGCCGCTTAGAAGCCTGGAAGGCTTCGGCGGCTCGGTCCGGCGGCAGGCGGGCACTGGAGTTCGTCAAGGCCTAGTATCCCGGCCTGAGTCTGGACCAGCTGGCTACCTGGCGGCAGCAGGCCGACACGGAGCTGGAGCCGGCGCGGCCGGCTATCATCCGGCGGGCTTCGGTGATCGCCGACTACACCGACACCAGCGCCTTCGCCCCTGAGGTAGATGACAACGGTGTTGCCCAGCCGGAGGAATGGTTCGGGCTAAACCCGGCAGACGGCAAAGACTCGGCGGAGGAGATCGACTCCAGCGACGAGGGCGAAGAAGAGGAGGAGGAGGGTGAAGACGCCGGGCCGGATGGTGGAGCGGCCGGCCAGCCTTAGCTTGACCGTGCCTCCAGCAACACAGCACGCGCGGGTGCGCCGCCTGCCACCGGTGGTGATCAAGCCGAGACTCGCCAGCCGGCCACTCCTTCAGCCGGTGACGCTTTCTCAACCGACCAACCCGGCTCCCACACCGCGCCTTTAGTCTAGTCTGCTATCTTTTATTTTCCTGTCTTATCACTTTTGGAACAATATTCTGTTAGGTTTACACAATTCCAGCCACTGGGGGTGTATTCGAACTATGTCGACTGCCGGCCTGTTGGGGGCTTTATATGTATATATGACTATGCAAGTGTTTGGCTTTTCCTTGTTCTTTGCTTTTCATCCTTCTGCTGTTTCCTTTGCCGCCCTCCCTTGGTTGCCGCCTCCCCAGTCAGGCAGTTGCTCTGCAATCTATGGCTGGAGAAGTGCTTGGCCAATTGGGAGGGCAAGTACTCTAGCTTTGTTGGATTATAGAGAAGTGTTTGGAAAGCCGGCCAGCCAGCTGTTCTGACAGCCGGCAAGCGTGGTCGGAGGCCGTCTTTTCGCTATATAAGTTCATTGGTCCTTAGCCGTTTTTCGTGTGGGCATCCTTTCTGCCTTGGCTCTTGCTAGTCGGACAGTCGGTTCTTCGAGCTCCGACTTTCAACAAGAGAGGACTCGGGAGCCGGCACACTACTTGTCTGACTTCAGGTAGAACTTTAATATAGCTTAAGGCGGCCAGTCCCCGGGCCGACTAGTCGAACCCGGTGCCAGACAGGAAATCAAATGTAATAATACATTCATGGATATGACACTCGTCACTCATAGATAAATAAAGGCAGTCCCCGAGTGCTCCTCGGGGGGCCTGTTGTTTCGTACTTAATACAAAAGGGTAGCATGATACATACTGCTTTCAACTGTAAAATCTTCTCAGGAGATTCGCGTTCCATGGTCGCTCCGACTCCTTGCCGGAGTCATCCCTCTTGCGTGCTCTTGGTTTTTGCGCGTCGATCAAGTAGTAGGAGTCGTTGCCTAGTGCCTTGCTGATGACGAAAGGGCCTTCCCAGGGGGCCGAGAGCTTGTGCTGGCCGGCTGTTCGCTGGATCAGCCGAAGCACAAGGTCGCCCTCCTGGAAAGATCTTGGCTTGACCTTGCGGTTGTGGTAACGGCGCAACCCCTGCTGGTAGATGGCGGACCGGCTGAGTGCTAACAGCCGGCCTTCTTCCAGTAGGTCGACACCGTCTTCTCTTGCTTCCTTGGCCTCCGCCTTCATGTACATGGTGATCCGAGGCGAGTCGAACTCGATGTCGGTTGGGATGACAGCCTCGGCACCATATACAAGGAAGAATGGAGTGAAGCCGGTTGACTTGTTAGGGGTAGTACGCAGGCTCCAGAGGACAGCTGGCAGCTCATCGAGCCAGCGGCCGGCCGATCGCTCCAGTGGTACAACCAGTCGGGGCTTGATGCCGGAGAGGATGAGTCCATTTGCTCGCTCGGCCTGGCCGTTTGACTGCGGGTGGGCAACGGACGCTAAGTCCAGTCGGATACCCTGCATCGCGCAGAAACGTGCCAGTGCTCCTTTGGCAAAGTTTGTGCCGTTGTCGGTGATGATGCTGTGCGGTACGCCGTACCGATTAGTGATGTCGGTGATGAACGTCACGGCAGTCGGCCCGTTCAGCTTCTTGATCGGCTTCGCTTCGATCCACTTGGTGAACTTGTCCACGGCGACAAGCAGATGTGTCAAGCCGCCGCGGGCTGTCTTGAAAGGGCCCACCATGTCCAGTCCCCAGACGGCAAAGGGCCAGGTGAGGGGAATGGTCTTGAGTGCAGAAGCCGGCAGGTGTTGCTTGGAACTGAAGACTTGGCATCCTCTGCAGCTCTTGACTATCTCTTTGGCATCTTCCAAAGCAGTCGGCCAAAAGAAACCGTGGCGGAAAGCTTTGGCCACAAGTGATCTTGAGGCTGCGTGGTGGCCGCATTCGTCTTGATGGATATCCTTGAGGACTGTGACTCCTTTTTCTGGCTCGACACAGCACTGGAAGACTCCAGTGATGCTGCGCTTGACAAGCTCTCTGTTGATTATTGCATATGCTCCGGCTCGTCATTGCCGGCAGCACTCTGTTGACTAGGAATTTGAGGATGGGCTGGGCCCATGATGGAGCTGTGACTTCTTCTTCTGTTAGTGCGGCCACCATGACTCGGGTGGGTGGGTCGGGTGGTGTGGAATTGGAGTCGGCCACCGCTTCTTGTGTTGCTGCAGTCCCCGGGCCGACTGCTGCAGTCCCCGGGCCGGGTGCGACCACGGCAGTCCCCGGGCCAGTTGTCGAAGTCCCCGTGCCGCCTGCGGGGTTCCTCCAGTCGGATCCGGCTGCATCTGGCACAGGCGGTACGAAGATAGAGTCCGACTCTGGAGACGGCTTGATGGACGGCTTGAGGAGGCGCTGGAGACGCCGGTCGGTATAGCCTGTCGGGTGGAGCCGATCCGTGCCAGGGCATCTGCTTGGTCGTTGTCGGCCCTTGGCACGTGAAGGAACTCGCACCCTTCGAAGTACCCACTAATCTGCTGGACGAGGAATCGATAGCTCGCCATGTTTGCATCCTTGGCGTCCCAGTCGCCAGACGACTGCTGGACCACCAAGTCTGAGTCGCCATAACACAGGATCCGGCGTATGCCGAGTTCTTTGGCTAGCCGGAGCCCATGTATGAGCGCCTCGTACTCGGCCACGTTGTTGGAGGCGGCGAAGTGGATTTGCAGCGTGTATCTGAGCTTGTCGCCTTTGGGAGAGGTGAGGACGATGCCGGCTCCCAAGCCGGTGCGCATCTTGGACCCGTCGAAGTGCATCCGCCAATGGGTAGAGTCGGGAGCCGGCGGTAGCTACTGGGTCTCGGCCCAGTCGACGAGGAAGTCGGCCAATGCTTGGGACTTGATGGCGATGCGGGGTTGGTAGAAGATTGTGTATGGTGCCAATGCAATGGCCCATTTAGCCACCCGGCTGGATGCATCCCGGCTGCCTATGATCTCGGCAAGCGGGGCGGTGCACACGACCGTGATGGGATGCTCTTGGAAGTAGGGCTTCAGCTTCTTGGCAGCGAAGTACACCCCATAGCACATCTTCTGGTAGTGCGGGTAGTTTTGCTTTGAGCTGGATAGTACTTCGCTTAGATAATACACCGGCCTTTGAACTAGCTGGGCTCGGCCTTCTTCCGGGCGCTGGACCACGACAACTGTATTGACCACTCGGCTAGTCGCGGCAATGTAGAGGAGCATGGGCTCCTTCTCAGTCGGCGCCGCCAGGACAGGTGGAGTGGTCAGCATCTTCTTCAGCTCATGGAAGGCTTGGTCGGCTTAGTCATTCCACTCGAAGTGAGTGGACTTCTTCATGAGTCGGTACAGGGGGAGAGCCTTCTCTCCTAGTCGGCTGATAAAGCGGTTTAGGGAGGCCAAGCACCCGGTGAACTTCTGCACATCTCGCAATTTGGTGGGAATCTCCATCCTCTCGATGGCCTTGATCTTCACAGGGTTGCACTCGATGCCGCGTTCGGAGACCAGAAAGCCTAACAGCTGGCCGGCTGGTACTCCGAACACGCATTTCTCGGGGTTGAGCTTGATTTGGAATCGGCGCAAGTTGGCGAATGTTTCTTGGAGGTCCTCCAGCAGGGTGCCGCGCTTCTCTGTCTTCACCACAATGTCGTCTACGTAGACATGGGCATTTCTGCCGAGTTGCTTGAGGAGGCATTTCTGCATGAACCGCTGAAAAGTGGCACCGGCATTCCTTAGGCCGAATGTCATAGTCAGGTAACAGAAAGCTCCGAATGGTGTGATGAAGGCAGTCTTCAGTCGGTCTGCTGGGTCCAACTTGATTTGATGGTACCCTGAGTAGGCATCCAAAAAACTCAACAGCTCGCATCCGGCTGTGGAGTCTATCACTTGGTCAATCCGTGGCAAAGCAAACGGATCCTTGGGGCAGGCCTTGTTGAGGCTGGTGTAGTCTATACACATACGCCACTTGTTATTCTTTTTCAAAACCAAGACTGGGTTGGCAAGCCACTCTGGAAAAAATACTTCCATAATAAAGCCAGCGGCGAGGAGCCTGGCTATCTCTTCTCCTACGATTCTTCGCTTCTCTTCTGACAGTCGGCGGAGGGGTTGCTTGACCGGCTTCGCGTCGGCTCGGACGTGCAATTTGTGCTCGGCGAAATCCTTCGGGACACCCGGCATGTCCTTTGGGGACCATGCGAAGACATCTCGATTCTCACGGAGGAAGTCGACGAGCTCGCCTTCCTATTTACTGTCCAGGTTTGCCCCAATGACAGCAAACCTTTCCGGGTTCTCCGGGTCCAGAGGTATCTTTTTCGTCTCCTTGGCCGGCTGGAAGGAGCCCTGCGCATCATAATCTTTGGGGTTGGGGGACAAAGCCGGCTGCTTGCCGGCCATGGCCACAACCCGTTCCAGCATCTTCTTCTCTTCTGCCACTACGAGGGACTCGGCCAGCCGACTGCTGGCCATGGCGCACTCGATGGACTCTTGTAGTCGCCGGCTACGGTGATGATCCCCTTCGAGCTCGGCATCTTCATCTTTAGGTAGGCGTAGTGGGGCACAGCCATGAACTTGGCCAGAGCAGGTCGGCCAAGCAAAGCATGGTAGGGGCTCTCCAGATCCACTACCTCAAACCAGATCGCTTCTCGGCGAAAATGATCCTTGTCTCCGAAGATAACATCCATCCTGATCTTGCCGATCGGGGAACAAGACAAGCCGGGCACGATGCCATGGAACACGGTCCGGCTTGGCATGAGCTGCTTCGCCTTGATGTTCAGCTTCTCCATGGTATCGCGGTACAGTATATTGATACTGCTTTCGCCATCAATCAGGACGCGGGAGAATCGGGCAGCTCGCCTCTCCGTTGCGAGGGTGACATCCAAGACTAGTGCATAGGAGCCAGGGGATGGCATCACCTCTGGGTGGTCGGCCTGGCTCCAGTTGATGGGCTACTCGGACCAGTGCATGAACTCGGGAGCGCTAGAGGCGACTGCGTTGACCTCTTGATCCTGACGGCGCCGACTACGCATGTCTTCAACTTGGCTGGTGAAGACGACGTAGGCGGCGTGCTCTTCAGGGAACTCATCTTGAATGGCTCCGACTGCTGGCCGAGCCGCCGGCTGCTGGGGGGCTGGAGGCGGCGGGCCGGAAGGCGGAGGCGGCACCAGCCCCTCGCCCTTGGAGATTCGCGTGAGCCAGTGGCACTTTCGGGTCGTGTGGTTGGACGGCTTCGCGCCGCTGTGGAACTTGCAGGGGGCGTCGAGAGTCTGCTCGTAGGAGAAAGCTGGCCTGCCACCCTTCTTCTTGGGAGCGGGCCGTTCTTCGGGTTGCTCATCTTCAACTGTGGCCACCTGCCGACTGGTGGAAGGCGGCATAGGGGCCTTGCGCTTGTGGTCGTTCTGGTAAGGGCGCCGATTGGACTCGCTAGTCGGCGTCTTGGGAGCCGGAGCAAGCACCTTCCCAGAGGCGTCCTCTCGGAGCTCGGTCTTCATCGAGGAGTCGGTCGTGGCGTACTTATCAGCGATGATCAGCAGTTCGTCGAGGGTAGCCGGCTCGTCGCAGAGGAGCCGGTGCTTGAGGAGGGTGCCCTCTCGGCACCCGGCGGTGAAGTACTCGATGGCCTGAACATCGTGCACCCCCTCGCAGGAGTTGCGGAGCTCGGCCCACCGCGTGAGGTAGTCGCGGGTCGACTCGTTGGGCCCTTGGACGCATAGGGAGAGCTGGCGAGGCTTGGGAGGCCGCTTGTACGTGTTGGTAAAGTTGCGGACGAAGACTTCCGTGAAGTCCAGCCAGCTGTTGACGCTGTAGGGCTTGAGGCTGTTGAGCCAGGTGCACGCCGTGCCTTGCAGCATGAGGGGGACGTATTTCACGGCAACGCGTCTGTTGCCGTTGGCTATGCTGACCGCTCATAAACGATCGCCCATTTAGCTCTTCAGCGGCCGCCTGAGCGGCTCGTAGATTCTCGAGCGGGGTGGCGTAGACAGGGCGATCTGCCCCCAGCATGCTGTCGATAGCCGCGCCGCGCTTCTGGACGAAGCCGGCTTGGCTCGGCCCGCTATGCGGCGGCGTACCAAAGGCGGCGCGATTGACTTCGCGCTGGTGGGCCTCGGTGAGGCGTCTCATGGCGGCTATCTTCTGGCCTTCCGCGATGAGGGCGAGGCGGCGTGCCTCCAAGGTCTCGGCGTCGGCGTCGGCCGGGATGGGGACGGATAAGTCGTGCATCGCCGCTTGCAGGGCGTCGTGGGCGTTCTCGCCCGAGTTGGCGACGTGGCTGATGACCAACACTTCGGTGACAGTGCTGCTACCGCTGTCAGCTCAAGGGAGAGGGTCGTCAAAGACCACCACGTCGGAGGGGTAGGCGTCGAGCGATGCCGTGTCGGAATCGACAAGCATCGGGTCGGTGGAGCCGACCGACTCCAAGTCTGCAGCAGGCTCGCTGGAGACGAGAAGTTGGTCGAGGAGGCTGACGAGGCGGCTCTTGGGGTAGTCCGTGACCGCGTCGGACGCGGGCTCGTCGGAGATGCGAGCCTCGCCGAGCAGATCGGCGAGGCAGCTCGCCGCTCAGGCGTCGTCGACGCCTTGCTGCGCGTCGAGGCAAACGCCATCGGGTGCAGCAGGCTGGCTGCGCTCACGGGGGAGAAAAAGGGTTCCCGTCCAGAACAGGTCTCCGGACGACGGTGCACCTGGCCCCACGGTGGGCGCCAAATGTCGGGTGGTAGGTGCGACATATGCCAACGGGTGGCTTATCATGGTGGGAGCCAGTAAGACGTCGCCGGTGCCTGGAAACGGGATGAGGCGAAGACATGCTCGCCGGTGAATCTTACCCAGATTCGGGGCTCTCCGTGGAGATAACACCCCTAGTCCTGCTCTGCGGGGTCTCCGCATGATCACTAGATCGGAAAGAGTAGCTACAAGTGCTCCTTGAGTTGTTGGGTTCAAGGGAGAAGAAGAGCAAGTCTAGCTCTCGTTTCCCTCCCTTTATGGTGTGTGTGTAACTCTAAGAAGCCAACCCTTTGCATGGGTGCCCCGGGGGGTTTATATAGGCCTACCCCGGGGGTACAATTGTAATCCGGCTGGGCGCGGGGCCCAGTCGTCAGTGTCCGTGCTCGCCGGCTTCTCCGCCGGCCATTGGGGCCCGCCGACTGGTGGGTCCCGCTGGCTGCCGGCCCCACCGCCTGGGGGTCTTCTCGGCGGCTATTTACTGTAGCCTCGCCTCTGATGACGAGGGCTTTGTCGTGGCAAGCGTGGCTACAGTGTGCCGCCTCGAGGGCTCTAACTGTAGCCTTACCTCGTCTTGTCTCCTTAATGTGGCACATGTTTCGAGGGAGGGGGGTAGCCGGCTTCTGGGGGCCGGCTACGCCCCTGGCCGACTGGGGGAGGCCGGGCCACCTTCGTGCCTCTCTCTGGCTAAAGGGGCCCACCGCCCGCGGGCCATACTGGCGTCTGTCGCGGATGACGTTGAGGCCAGCATGGCTACAGGGCCGAGCCGGACGGGAGATGGCTGACCCGTACGGCGTCCTGTGGCCATGCCTGCCTCGGGATTCGGGGGTAGTGGGCCGTACTGTAGCCACACCCCGTCTTGTCACCGTTATGTGGGCATAGTTTTGGTGGGTGCGGTCTTGGCCGGCTTCTTGGAGTCGGCGCTCTTCATGGCCGGCTCTTGGGAGTCGGCGTTCTCCATGGCCGGCTTCCTGGAGTCGGCCATCTCGTAGTTGTCTTGGGGGAGGTTTCTGAGGCTGGGTCGCCTTCTGAGAGTCGGCTCCTGGGGTAGCCGGCCGGGGGAAGGCGGCGCATTGCTTTGAATGCTTGAAGGCTCAAATGGCCTGATAATTTTTGAAGAGCCAAGGGTAGTCGGTTAGGCTACCCGTGGCCATTTACTCCGACAGGTAACTACCATGGAGATACCCTGGTAAGATTTTTTACTATTACGACATCCGTGCATCTTTTGCATACTTCTAAAACTAGTACATCATTGCTAACTATGAAGTTATTACTATGTGCTACCAACCGGGACCAAAGGCCCTCCTGACTGGGCTCGCCGCAGCGGCCACGTGGAGGCCCATCTAAAGGCCAAGGGCATTAGTAACGACCCTTTAGTCCCGGTTCCCCAACCTGGACAGATGGGCCTTACGAACCGGGACAAATGGCCCTTTTTCTACTAGTGCATGTATAGAAATCCTACAAACATGCATACACGTGAGAAGGGTAAAATCATGACTATGGCAAATTTAAACCTTTTGGCATTGACATTCAGGTGTTTGAAAGGACTTACCTAGAAATCGTAGACCACTCGCAAGGCTCTGTTATCATAAACCCTCTAACGCATATCCAGGAAATCCAGAGCTAGTTTGTAGTGATCGCATGACGAGGTTGGCTCAATGATACCGTTCGGAAAAGTGCCCAATCCAGGATAATTTAACCTACGAAGACCCCCAATGATGCCACTCGGTGACCGTGGCACACGCCTCTCACCACCTTTTACTAAGCTCCTGCATTACGGAGAGTGAAGTCATATTATATGTGATGAAATGGCAAAGGTACAATTTATATGGGATGAGTCGAGATAACCACTTACTTCTCTCCCACTGGTTTAATCAACACGTCTCTATGCACATATGGACGTTTTGGAAGCTTTGAAGGACCACGCAGCCAACTTTCCCTGTGGAAGTAGTGCTGGTAGTCAATCGCTCGGCTGTGAGCCGCTCACCTCGTGTTGCTCCATCACTCGTGAGGTTCCATCCCCACCCTCAGAAACCTGATGAACAACCGGCCTCCTCTCGGCGGCGGCGTCCTCCACCACCTCCTCCTCCTCCTCATCCTCCTCCTCCTCACTCGCATCCTCCCCATCCTCTATTTCCTCCTCCAGTCGTTGAGCATCCTCCTCCTGAGCTCGGCGAAGCACTGCATCAGAGGGTCCAGGAGAAAAAAGAGGTGCTCTACCCGGGGCTGCTCTACGTCCTCCTCCTCCCCCAACTCGTCCTCCTCACCCCCTCCTCGTCTGAAAGGATCGATATGGTTGACTAGAGGGGGGTGCTGAATAGGCAACTAACATTTTTTATCTTTTCTTTACCAAATTAAACTTAGCATCAAAGTAGGTTGTCTAGATATAGGCTTGCACAAGTAAAGGTAAGAGATAACCAAGAGTGGAGCCGGTGAAGACGAGGATGTGTTACCGAAGTTCCTTCCCTTTGAGAGGAAGTATGTCTCCATTGGAGAGGTGTAGAGGCACAATGCTTCCCAAGAAGCCACTAGGGCCACCGTATTCTCCTCACGCCCTCACACAATGCGAGATTCCGTGATTCCACTATTGGTGCCCTTGGAGGCGGCGACCGAACCTTTACAAACAAAGTTGGGGCAATCTCCACAACTTAATCGCAGGCTCCCAACGACACCACGAAGCTTCACCACAATGGAATATGGCTCCTCGGAGACCTCAACCATCTAGGGTTCTCAAACACCCAAGAGTAACAAGATCCGCAGGCATTACGGGGAATCAAATTTATCTTGGTGGAAGTGTAGATCGGGGCCTTCTCTAGAAAATCAACAAGTTTGATTAGCTAGGGAGAGAGACCGGGCGAAACTGGAACTTTGAGAAACAATGGAGCTTGGGGAGGGAAGAGGTAGGTATCTTTGGAGAAGAAGACCTCCTTTTATAGGGGGGAACTTATCCAACTGTTACCCCCTTTTCAGCCCGCATGGAGCGGAACTACTGCTTAGTGGAGCGGTACTACTGCTGGTGGCAACGGTACTACCGCGACCCCTAGCGGTACTATCGCGGGACTGAGAGCAGAGGCAACCGAAGAGGGAGAGAAGGTTGGGGCGGCACTAGTAGCGGTGGTAGCCGCGGTACTACCGCCCACGAGCGGTACTACCGCTGCTACTGTCGCTACTACTACCGCACAACCCGACACGAGAGAGACGCCCTCGATTCAAGGAGGTAGCGGTGGCGAACCAGGATGGTACTACTGCCGATGTACCCCAGCGGTAGTGCCGCTTGGGGACCATAGGCGGCACTACCGGTAGGGCGGCGCTACTACCTCTAGCACCTCACAAACCCTACTCCAGTTGAAACGGTAAACTCCAAGGAGAGGAAATGAGCTGGGGGTACAAAAAGGAAGTGTACGTGTTGATTTCACCCTAGCCTATCCAATGCGGACCCCCTCTTGATAGTATGGTGTCTCCTACGACTCAAGTCCACCAAAACCGAAACGAAGGAAACTACACCGTCTTCACTTGAAGCTCCGAGGGGAAAGAATCGTCTCGTGCCAATGAATGAATCTCTGAAGTACTCAACGCACACGATTAGACCTTAAAAGCATTGTCATCAATCACCAAAACTACTTAGAGAGAGACATGCCCTAACAATCTCCCCCTTTTTGGTGGATTGATGACAACACGGGATCTGCACAAAGGAATGAAATGATAATAAGTGAATCCCAAAGACTACAAAATATAGACGGGCTCCCCCTAAAGGTGTGCACTTAATTGGAGGTGCCTTTGGAATGCAAAGTACACACATGAGGATCAACACTCCCCCTATATTTTATAGTCAGACAACTTTTGCATCAAAGATGACACATATATTAGCTAGGATGCAATGGAGTAGCAAGTGAGCATAGTAGACATATGAGATAAGCATGAACTCACAAACTACTAAAGTACTCGACATACAAGATAGTAATAGGAAAGGGTAGCATATGTCTCACACCATATGATAGGGTACCAGGTCTCACAAACACAAACCAAACCAAAGCAAATGACGAGAAAAGAGTTTGCGAGAGAGAAGGATAGGGAAAATAAGACACACTCGCAACTTGCAACACGACAAATCCCTAAACTCTCTCCCCCTTTGGCATCGAGACACCAAAAGGGCAAGGAGTGCTGCTACAGCAACAGGTGATAGCACAACTGACAACCTCCATCATCACCAAAAAGGGCAAGGAGTGCTGCTACAGCCACATGTGATAGCATAACTGATCGTCCGCTCCTCCGTCATCGGCAGCACTACAAAAAAAGACACATCCGTGACATTTTGGGCCGAACGAAAACTTTTTTTGTCATACTTATGACACTTCTATGACGATAATTGTGACAAAACCCGGTATCATCATAGATGAGATGGGCTCCTACTTCTAGACAAAAAATCATGACAGAAAATGGGCTTTTCATCCTGGGCGGACCGGAGACGCAGCTGCATGACATTCTTTGGGCCGTCCATGACGGAAAAAACCGTGGTAGAAGCAAGGGCGAGGAAAATATCGGGGAGTTCCCGGTTACGGTGGGTGGTCGGGGCCGAGCGATGTGCGTTTCTCTCGTAGGGCCCTAACTGAACCCGAGCGAAGCGTTCGCCTACTGAACCCGAGCGATTGCACTGCAGGCTACACGTTACTGAACCCGAGCGATCGATCGATGGCTGTTAACTGAACCCGATCGAGCAATTCCTTCGCTACTGCTGCTAACTGAAGCCGATCGATGCTGCCTCTGGATGAACAGTGAGCGTTGCTCGGGGGGTTTGGATGAACAGTTCCCGGTGGGGGTGGATGAACAGGACCCCGATCGATCGAGCCAGTTGGGGCTGGATGAACAGGACCCTGTGGAGGGCTGGATGAACAGTAGACGGTGGAGGGCTGGATGAACAGTAGCCTGTGGAGGGGTGGTTGAACAGGAGCCCGTGGAGAGGGCTGGTTGAACAGTGGCCGGTGGAGTAGCGCGCGGTGGAGGCTGGATGAACAGGAGCCCGTGGATGAACAGTCCCAGGTGGAGGCTAGAGGAGGTCGGCGGTGGATGAACAGTAGCCCGTGGAGGCGGGAGGGGTCGACGGTGGAGATGAGCAGTATCCCGTGGAGTCCCGTTTTGCGGTACGCCACACCCCTCCCGATGAACAGGACCCCCGTTTCGACCGTAGCGCTCCAACACAAGTCCGTTTCCTCCGTTTTGCGGTACGCCACACCCCTCCCGATCAACAGGACCCCGTTTCGACCGTAGGAGGTCCTTTCCTCCGTTTTGCGCTATGCCAGACCCCTCCCGATGAACAGGATCCCGTTTCGAACGTGGCCGGTCGAACACAAGGTTGTTTCCTCCGTTGTGCGGTCCGCTAGGCCTCGTTTCCATTGGCTATTCCATCCAAGCCGGTTGGCTCCCACGCGTTCCGTTGCCTCCCGATGAACACGACGCATTCCGTTGCCTCCCCATGAACACGACGACGACGCAGTTTCTCCGTTCCGACCCAGCCATGTAGTCTGGCCGTACATATGCGCGAGTAGGCGTTCGAGACCCCGCCCGTATGTACGTACGTGGCCGTATTTTCTTTCTTGCACACTGGCCGCTGTACGTACATGTACATGCTACATGCGCGCCTCTACTACGACACGTGCGCGCTCTACATCGACCAGTATGTATGTACACGTTCGCGACCAGAATGACAACGCTACGTACGCTTCGACCAGGTGGGTCCCGACTGTCAGGCACTTCCTTGCATGCGAAGATATAGCTGGTGGGTCCCAGCAGTCAGGGGGCGAATCGTTTTTTTTTGCCCGGACGCACTTCCTTGCGTGCGAAGATGTAGTTGGTGGGTCCCAGCAGTCAGGGCCGAAATGTTTTTTTCACGAAATACGGTCGCCCGTCCGGTGGGTCCCCGCTGTCAGGTCGAGGAATAAATTTTTTGCACGTAATAAGCAGGCACTTCCTTGCGGCCGCCGTGGACCCAGTTGTCAGCCTCTCCACGTACAGTACTCTTCCGATGGAAGTCGTTCCTTGACCAAGTTGACCACGCCGCGCCGAGAGCACCAGGGCGATGGACGACGGTGAGGCCTAGGAAGGGGACGACGCAGAGCCGGGGAAGACGCGGCAGTGGATGCCCACGCGGAGAGGAGTACGAGGGTTCACTGGTTTGGCTGCGGTGTGAGGCTGCCGTCGCCGCAGGGCCTGGCCAGCGGTGAGGCCTCCGCGGCAGCACAACCGGCCACGCGAGGCAGGAGCATGCGGCACGACCGGCGCTTCTTTGGGCGGCTGGAGCAAGAAGATCAGAGGTTGAAGAAACACTATGGCCGTTGGATGGACATGGTACGGTCACTGGAGCTAGAATCGTTCATATTGACTAAGTTGACAAAGCACTCCGTCCCCGTCAACTTAGCAGGCCCACAAGTCAGCGTCCCACCAAGGTGGGTCCCAACTAGCAGGGGGAGTATTCATTTTTTGTGTGTAATAAGGAGGCACTTCCGGTGGGTCCGAGCTGACAGCGGGGGGAACATTTTTTTCACGAAATACGGTGGCCCGTCCGGTGGGTCCCAACAGTCAGGGGGAAATGTTTTTTCACCAAATACGGTGGCCCGTCTGGTGGGTCCCTACTGTCAGGTGGAGGAATAATTATTTTCTGCGTAATAAGGAGGCACATCCTTGCGGCTGCCGTGGACCCAGCTGTCAGCCTCTCCACGTACAGTACTCTTCCGATGGAAGTTGGTCGTTGACCACATTGACCATGCCGCGCCGAGAGCACCACGGCGGTGGACGACGGCGAGGCCTAGGAAGGGACGACGTGGAGCCGGGGAAGCCGCGACAGTGGATGCCCACGCGGAGAGGAGTACGAGGGTTCACTGGTTCGGCTGCGGTGTTAGGCTGCCATCGCCGCAACATAACAGCGGGTGTGGGTGAGTGGAGGGATGGCCTGGCCAGTGGTGGGAGTAGTATGGGGGCGGTGAGGCCTCCCTGGCAGCACAGCCGACCACGGGAGGCAGGAGCAGGCGGCACGACCGGCACTGCTTTGGGCAGTTGGAGCAAGAAGACCAGAGGTTGAAGAAGCACTATGGCTGTTGGATGGACATCGTACGGTCACTGGAGCTAAAATCGTTCATATTGACTAAGTTGACAAAGCCCTCCGTCCCCGTCAACTTAGTAGGCCCACAAGTCAGCCACCCACTATGGTGGGTCCCAGCTAGCAGGGGGGTATTCATTATTTTGTGCGTAATAAGGAGGCACTTCCTTGCGTGCGAAGATATAGCTGGTGGGTCCGACCTGTCAGCGGGGGGAACGTTTTTTTCGCGAAATGCAGAAGCCCTTCCCGTGGGTCCTAGCTGTCAGGTGGAGGAATCATTATTTTGCGCGTAATAAGGAGGCATTTCATTGCGTGCGGCCGTGGACCCAGCTGTCAGCGTCTCCACGTACAGTCCACTTCCGATGGATGTCGTTCATTGACCACCTTGACCAGGCCGCGCCGAGAGCACCAGGGCGGTGGATGACGGCGAGGCCTAGGAAGGGAACGACACAGAGCTAGGGAAGACTCGGCAGTTGTTTCCCACGCGGAGTAGTACGACGGTTTACTGGTTCGTCTGCCGTCCCCGGAGAATAACAGCAGGTGTGGGTGAGTAGAGGGATGGCTAGGCTAGCGATGGGATTACGGTGGAGCAATGAGGCATGTGCGGCAGCATAGGCGGCCGCGGGAGGAGGGAGCAGGCAGTCCCGCCGGCGCTTGTTTGAGCGGCTGGAGCAGGAAGAGCAGAGATTGAAGAAGCACGACAGCCGTTGGATGGACATCCAACAGTCACTTCTCTCGTGTGTTGACTAAGTTGACACGGCGTTGCGTGTGCGTCAACCTTTTTTTAGGAAAGCATACGCGTCAACCTGTAGTAGGCGCACAAGTCAGCCTCAAATCAGTGGAAAACAGCATACAGCCCATCTGCCATTATTTCTAATAATGTACAGCCCATTTGCTAATTCTTAAGAACTTTTTTTTCGAGCCCATCTTCTTTTTGTTAGCATTACACCCCATATTCTGGCCACAGTTAAAAAGTATACGAAATTTTGCATATTTCGGTGCGGTCAACTGTTTTTAATCCCGAAATCTCGATTCTTTTTTTCTGCGGGGTCCGAAATATCGATTCACATTCAAACTATTTTGAAAAATAATTTATATAAATATAAAATCCAAATAATTGTCCACGCATAAAAATCAATGGAATTTAAAATCTTGTAATGAAAAAAATTGAAACTAATTCCTGGTTTGATTTGTTTTAAAAATGTACAACCCATTTCTGGGCAAACCGAATGAAACTCTCCTCGTCTTGAAAGATTTGCAGCCCAGCAGGGTTGATAAAGCAAGTAGGCCTCGTTTGGGTATTTCTTTAAAAAAGTAGAACTGGGCTAGCCATTTTCAGCAAGAAAAAGCACAACTGGGCTCATGATGTGGTAAACATAAATAAAACCCTGGCTAGATGGGCCACAGCCCCCGCACAGCCCCGTTGTTACCCTAATCCGTCGCTAAAACTAGTATAAATAACAACTGCTTGTTCCTAAAAAAACTGCGCGACCTGCTAGGTCCCTGGTGTGAGCCGCTCGTAGTGTAATTCTCTCGTTTATTGACTACGTTGACAATGGCGTGAGCCCCAGATGTCCAACCATTAGGATGAACCATATTTTTGGGCTTGTAATATAGAGGCACTTGCTTGCGTACAGTCATCTCCTTGTTCCTCTCGGTTGTTGACGACGTTGACAACGCAAGAGGGCGGCGCACCGCGCACGGCGAGCGAACCAAGGCCGCAAGGCGGAGGACGACGGCGAGGCCTCAGACGAAACGAACAGGAGCCGTGGAAGATGCGCCGGTCCAGTCATAGGCGGAGGGGAGTACGAGGGTTGATTGGTTCGGGTGCGGGGGCGTGTTAGGGCTGATGTCGCCGGAGAATAACAGGACGTGTGGGGAAATAGAGGGAGGGACTAGCCAACGTTGGAGGGTACGTACGGTAGGGCGACGGAGGCGCAGCCAGCCATGGGAGGCGGGAGCAGGCGGAGCCGACGGGGTGGTTTGGTTTGGGCGGCTAGAGGAAGAAGAAGACGAGAGATAGAAGATACATGACAGTTGTTGGATGTCAATCCAACGGCTGGTAGGCAGAATCGTCTGTTGACTGGCTAGTAAGTCGACACCACCTTGGATAGGCTATTTCCTCGCAGGTCCCAAATGTCAGAATCCAAATCTGTCACGGTCATGCAGCCTTTCCTATGAAAATTTACAGCCCATTTGATGTGCTGGTTCGAAATAAGTTTGTGGGTGCTGGTGGGGGCTAATCACTTGGCTTCTGTAATGCACAGTGAGCTCAAGCAGCCGGCGAGAGTGATGTTATTTCCCTTGGTTGGGATTTGTTAGTTGTTACAATATTTCACTCTAAATTAAACAAATGGCAAGCCATTTGCCTTGTTTCAAAGAAAATATGACAGTCACAGCCGAGTTCAAAAGGGCAAGAACATCTAACTCCAGCTTACAAACTGTACAAAAGCACGAGGGTTAATTGTTCATCAGGTTTACAAAAAAATCCAGGTTGAAAAGGGAAACAACATCTAACTCCAGCACTGTTTTCGGCAGTCACAGTCAAATGGATCGGTCAGGTCCATAGAATGAACATCATGGGTCGTAAAATTTACTGGATTATGACCACAATATGTTGTAAATAGAAGCCCGGCACGTTCAGAAGCTCTTTTGCCCACCTGAAACTCCTTTTTTTGCTCTTCCACATACCCATCCGTCAAAACCATGCTGCTGATAAACTTAAGCCTGATGGACAATAGTAACCTCGCATTCAGCAGGAAGAATGTGACAAATCTAGTGTTTGCACGGTTGGCTACATATCGTTCTAGCGTTATTGTCTTCAATCGAATCTCATGAGAAGTGAGAAAGTCCCGATGCTTACGAATCCACCGATTGGTTATAACTTTCTTACCCCGTCCTGTTTCCTAAATAGACATGAAGATTGAAAACAGTTAAGGTCTAAAAAAAGGGTGTCGAAAGAGCAACAGCTGAACGGTTAATTCTAGTACACTATATGCAGGCTTCCAATGTGCGTGAAATTATCACCTTTATATACAACTTCTCCAGACATGGAAAGCATTGCAGCAAGCCAATAATCTTGTTCAGATCAAAACTATTCATTTGGATATATAAGATCTTGACAGAATCCAACACCATTGATAGGCCATCCATGGAGAAACTCTTCATTGAGCATAGAACATAATATTGGTACAAAATGTGTACTCCAAGATGATATATAACTTATGCGTAGAAATTTAAAATGCAGCTTATGGTTACAAGTGTAGATGATAATATAAAGTACCTGAAGAACTGTGGAGCCAAACACCATATTGAAATGAGCACAGAGATCATGTATTACACCCAAGGTCTCCAGTTTAGGCGCAGAGAGGACGGTTATTTGCAACGGTGAATAACTAGAATCAAGGATCAACCTTTGAAGTGAAGGGGCATCTTGGATGATGAGCTGCCTTCCATCAAAAGAAATTCCAATTCTTACAAGGTTAGGCGACTTTATTTGGAGACAACCGATTCTAACTGTGAAAACAAGCACCAAGCACTCCAGGGCAGGGCAACTAGAGTGGATGATGCTGTGCAATGAGGCCTCCGATATACGAACCCGCACAAGTGAAAGTTTCTTGAGAAATGGGAGTCGAAGGTTTAGTACCACATTGTCTGGTAGGTAGCACAGTGCAAAGGTGGCGGTGTGGAGAGAGGAGGAAAACCGTGAGATGGACATCGGTGCTGAGGGCACAAGTACATGGCGTTCGGTTTGTGGTATGTGATTTCCAGGGGAATAGTAGAACTCAAGCACCTGTAGTTCTGTGAATTCAGGGGATTTCAGCCAGGCGTCCACCATGCAGGGCATGATATGCTTGCTCAGGTAGCATGACGGGATGCAGATGCTTTGAATGGAGCCCTGGTGGGAGGAGATGATGGCTCTGGGGATTTCAAAATCATTGAAGAGAGATAGCTGACGACAGTCGAGATTAAGGGGCACGGCGCGCCATAGAGGGCACCACCGAATTGAGAGGACTTGGGTGCGGCAGCAATCCTTGGTGGGGAGAAGCGAGATGATCTCCCCAAGGGCGGCGTCCGGGAGATCACTGATGCGGTCCACCCGAGATTCTACGGGTTCCTGGGATCCGGTGGGGACGGGGTCGCCGCTTCTCCCCGCGCTGCCGGGTGCGGGATCTACAACAGGCGTTGCCGCTGGCGGGAGCCTCATCTTCTTGGCGCTGGGGTCAGCCGACTCCATTTTCCTCGAGGGCATCACGTCGCGCTCACAGATTTGAAGGGGTGTTGGGGTTTTCTGTAGGAGTGAGGTGAGGAAGTGGAGCGAGCTGACGTGAGGTGGGTGGGAGTGAGGAGGAAGAAGAGCACCCAGGTTTTTTTGGGGGGGCGGTGTGCTGGGTGTGGGTAGCGCCTCTCATTCAGTAAATATATGGGCTTTTGAATTGATTTTACTATTTACTAGGGTGGATGGGCTGTTTTGTCTTGGGCCCAAAGAAACAATTACTACTAGTACAGTGGAGACACTCTACAGCTACCCAGAAAAACAATTACTACTAGTACAGTGGATACAATACCGCTTCTGGCTCCTCCTAGGTCATCGAAACGTCTCCCTCTACTGAATGTCGTTATACTTTTGTTCACCGACATGCGGGCCATGCAGCGCGCGGGCCCAAATGCCATCCACCAAATTAGAAGGCAGTATGCAGGCGGAGAGTCACCCCGGTCGTAGCGCGGCAGTAACGAGCCCTCGTATCACAAAACCCCACCTCCCCGCAGTCTAAGTTTGACGGACGAAGCAACCATCATTTCACTCTTCGCTGAATCCCCTTCTCCCTCACTATCTTCAAGAAAGGAAACACTCGCATCTGCCACTATTCTCCTCTCCCAATGAAGGGAAGGTAAGCGGATCCGTAATGTTGGTATATTTTCGTCCAGAGAAAAAAAAGAACTTTTACAAAGCAGTAACCGATCCTCACTCTCTTTTTTATTGTAATTGCGATTGTGTTTTCCTTTCAGTGGTCTCCTAGTTCGCTAGTTTCATGATGGACCAAGGAGAACCAGGCAAAGATCTGCCGATATTGGAGCAGACGCGGGAGGCTGATCCCCACGAGACACAGAGCTCCAAGAAGATGGAGGCAGCCATCGAGCCGACCCGAGATACGCTCACGGCCACTACTGAGATGGTCAATGCCCCGTTTGAGGTTACAGCCCCCGTGGCACTGCAGGAGCAGTTTTCCCCCTTCGAGGATGTGTGCCCCCCCCCCCCCCCCCCCCCCCCCCCGCTGAGCTGCCCAAGGTGATTTTCTTCTTTGCCGATCTCGATTGTGGTTTTTCATCTAAGTATGTGGTGATGAATAATGCAAAATTTTATTAGCTTTGATGCCATGCTATACATAGTAGTTTATATAACTTGTGTTTCTTATACTGAAAAGTAATTCAGAATTTGTTTCTGTTTCAATTAGAGCCCTGATGCAGACAAGGATTGTGTGGTTGTACATGTCACTCGCTATGAGGCGGATGACCTGAATATACGCACTGGGAAAACAGAGTTTTTAGGCTGTTGGATCCTGGAAGCCATTTACGCTTATACCAATGAAGAGTTTTATTCCAGCCTCACTGTTGTCAGGCGTGTTGTCCAGGGTGTACTGAAGCACAAGAAGTTCAAAGTTACTCCTTCATTTGTGAGGCATACTGTTCTTGTCAAGCTTACGCAGGAAGATGACGTGGCATGCCTCCACAAACAAGTTTATGAGTGGCAAGTCCACAAGGTTGTCTTCATGAAGGTTCACAGGATTGAGCTGCTGCCGGACGTCCTCGATGATGTTCATGGCAAGGTCCGTCTTGTGTCCAGCCCAAATTGGATCGAGGCATGAAATAGTTGCCCCAGCTAGTGTTTAATAGTAGTTTGGATTGTGTCTAATTATCCGAACCTTGCCTGTTATCGAGCCCTCTGGGGCTAGTACTATGTTTGAATCCGTCTATGGGAACTGCTGCTACTTTTGTGTGCCCGTGAATCATGTGAGAACCATCATAATTGTTGCCAAAACAGATGCGTCCTCACTAGTTTTTTCATGAATATGGCATGGTAAGACATAAGTTGTCACGGTTTATCATACGAGCAGTGTGTGTTTTGATGAAATAGAGTACTCATTCGAGAACTTTGCGCCGACGTATACATAAGTACTTGTAAACACTGTTTTTGCTACCCCACTTGTAAGCAGTTGTGCAAAACACGGCACATTGGCTCAGCTAGCTTCAACACTAGGCTATCGACTAGCTAACAATCAACAATCTGATGTCTGACATATAAGCAACTATGTATCTTGTTACAGTGGTTCATGCAGTTAACTGAGGCCACAATGTAAATTCCAAACGTTCACACGCTAGTCCAGCGTTCATGTGTAACACTCACATTAAACTCGGCTTCATAAAAAACTTGAAAAGCATAAGTTAAGAAATTGTATACATCTCAATGATTCATAGAACATAACAAACATATACTAGTTCATAGCAAAAGACAAAGTTGTGAGAAGGTTTACAAAACAGGAAAAATCAAGCAAGGCTTCTCTGAGCAAAGGGCCTCCCGGCAGGCTTAAATTTCCTGGAGTTCACTCTGGTTTTTTCTTGTTGCCACCATGCAGGGTTAGGTTCTCTCATTCCAGAATAACCAATTATAATTGTGTTCTCAGCTGGAATGCTGAACTGAACCATGTAGTGTACTGACCAGCTGAAATTCTTGTGAATTCCACTAAATTTAAGCACCGCTATTTGCAGAAATAAGCAGACCACAATGCCACTTGTCGGCGCACCTGTCCCAAAAACCTCCGTGCAGCCATGCGAGCTAGTCCTCGGTCCAGGCATGAACTGGTAGAAAGTGCATTCTGGACTAGGATGCAGTTGTTTTCGCTCGTCCCTGCACTGCAATCAGGAAGTAAAACGTACGAATCAGCTTCTTTTAAATTGTGTTGGTCATTCTACCTAGTTACTAACAATGTAGGAATACCTGGAACACTAGAGGTTAGAGGACGGCAGCTAGGAATAGCCATCTCATTTTGTGCAGTTGTACTAAAACGGAGGTCTATACTTTTGATTGCGCAGATAGTAACGATATGGAGACAGACATCCCTGTTTGCGCAAATACGAAATACGGTTATTTAAACAATGACAGATATTTGCAGTAGCGTATGATTAACAGCAGCATCTAATGTGTTATAATTGGCACTAGATTGACAGTATGAAAGTGCCCTTAAGTAAGTAGCATCACATCACATCAACACTGCCACTAGATTAACATGCAGAACAATAGCATTAGTATTACTGTCATGAGAGTAGCACATGGTCAGTAAATGTGCAATCAAATTTGTGCAGTTCCACTGGGATGAAGCAATGTTAGCGGTGTGAGATTTAAGTGTAACTGCAAAAACACAATTCATGGGAAATAAAGCAAGACGGAAGCACTTCATAAAATGGTGGCGGCATTGCTTCAATTTATCGACGGCACTAGACCATTACTTATAGTGACATTAGGTGGCATTGCTTAATGCTTCATGTGATTTTACATTAACGATAGCGATATGGGCGTAGGGACAGCAGGGGCATAAAGTGGTGAGGCAGATGTGGTTGCCGAGAGGGGCAAACACTGAGGCAGCATGTCTGCATTTGTCCCATTTTTTATCTCCTCGGCGACATTTTCCTATGTGAGCACAGGAAATCTAGACCTGCTCATTCTCATTTGCGTTGTCCCCCAACACCCGTCACTTTCTTTCCTTTTTCAACCAAGAGATAGGTCCACTTCCCCCCACCCTTCGCCATCCACCAGTGTTCAAAATGCACCATTCAAAGCCACATCATCAATTTTCAACCCTTTCTGACTTCATCTGCTATTTTTCATGCATTTACTTTTTTTTGAGCTATATGACCGTGAAATTGAAAAGCACTACAAATGAACATGGATAGATAAGTGACCAAATTAATAGTAGTTCATCATCACATTAAAACAAAAGTACATAGATAGTTCAAATTGAACAACATTTAGCTCTCCAGAGCATCTAGTTAAACCATACATTGAAACTATGTAAAACCTTTCAATGCAACAACAAATGCGATCATAATCGCAACCAAGGTAACAATTGATCCAACGGCATAATGATACCAAGCCTCGGTATGAATGGCATATTTTCTAATCTTTCTAATCTTCAAGCGCAATGCATCCATCTTGACCTTGTGATCATCGACGACATCCGCAACATGCAACTCCAATATCATCTTCTCCTGCTCAATTTTTTTCAATTTTTTCTTCAAGTATTAGTTTTCTTCTTCAACTAAATTTAACCTCTCGACAATAGGGTCGGTTGGAATTTCTGGTTCAACTACCTCCTATATAAAAAAATCTATGTCAAGTTGGTCGGCATAATTGTCATAAACACTAAATGAACCAAATAGTTATAAAAGATAATATATACCACATCTGAATCATAGACAAGACAAAGGGCCGATGGGGGCAGATACCAAAACCATCGCACTATATAATAAGAAGCAATAGTAAAAGTAAGAAAATTAGACAAGTATCTATCCAATCATACAAGTAAGAATTTTTTTTCTTTTAGAAAGAAGATAAGAACAAGAGGCCGGGGTCTGTGCGACAGGCCTCACCTGGAACAAGGTCGGCGCTTCAGCATTAAGCACCAGGAGATCTTCGATGTTCAAACGGTACGCAACGACGACAAGTGTTTTATTCATAATTAAGCATGACTTCTGGTTCTACAACGTGTAATTTTCGTCTTTTACAATTCGACTAGCTTATCCCATGCCATGCAAGACACTATGTCTTGGAGAGGATGGATTTTGAAGATCATGAAAGTATAGAAACAAAGATAATTCAGCTAAGGACCCATCATGGTATGGATTTTGATGTAAATCTATACAATTCTGAGAGCGTAGCCCATTTTAGTTTCCCGAATTGGGACGCACTTTTCAAGACGTATGCTATTCATGAGGGTATGCTTGTCACCATGGATCTTGGTGATCCTGACATCAAGCAAGATAATATGGACATTTGGGTCCTTGTTGATACGCTTCCAATTCTACCGCAATGTGAGTTTCTCAAACATAGTTATTATGTAATTTATATTATTTATTTCAAAATAGTTGACAGCTTATTTTCATTGATAGCTTATTTTCATTCTTCAAAGAATGTGCGGAAGATGGTAGACAGAACCTACTACAGAGATGGCTTAGAATTAACTTATCAAGAGAAAAATCATCTAATCTCATTTATTAATGATCATGAGAATTACAATATCTATTATCAAACTCCTCCACATTATGGTCAATACGTGCCACTATTGCACGTGTGAACTATGGTAACATCCATGGAGATTGCATGGTAAGATTTTTTACTATTACGAGATCCGTGCATCTTTTGCATAAATTCTTCTGAAACTCAACTACATTGCTAACTACAAAGTTATTACTATGTTTTTCAACAGAAAATCCCGAAGGATTGTGTGCCTCATCTGATGTTTCTGAAAGGTCGCCTTGATGTTTTGAACTTATGGCAAGGTCATCCTACGAATCACTCCTGTTCGTACCGGATTTCTAAAACAGATGAAGACATGACAATCAAAGATTGGAAAGAATGTGTGGTCAATCATAGGGAGCCACTTGGAAGCAACATTGTGCGAAGCGCAAGAATTGGAGACAGGATAATCTCCATTCTCCATAATGGAGAGTCAGAGCCTATCTTGTTTTACGCTATTTTACCTAAGAGAAGGTAGTAGGTCCTATGAGAAAGGAGTAGGTGATTATGACTAGTGACCAACTTGCTATATGATGTCTCATTAATGAAAATGATGATCATAAGGAGGTGTTATATGACAATGATGTATTATGATGATAAGTTATTAATTATATGATGATGATGATTTATTATATCATTGGGTGAAAGAACCACGGATTAGTTTCAAGTGTATGGATCCATCCACCATAAACTAGTCCACGGTTCATTCACCTAGTGATGTAATAACTCATTATGATGTAAAAACAATCTCTAAATTGCTCTTGTATGAAAACTTGTATAATGGTGTATGAATACAACATAAAATAAAAAATAAATAGAATACACAATAATAGTAGTAGCGCGGAAGCAGAGGCGCGCTGCTACTACTTACCAGTAGCGCTTTATGGAAAAAGCGCTGCTACTAAGTACGTATAGCAGTAGCGAGTGTAGACCCACGCTACTGCTAACCTTTAGCTGTAGCACCGTAGCAGTAGCGTGGTCACCCGCGCTAATGTTAGGCCAAAAACCAGCGCTATTGCTAGGATTTTCCCTAGTAGTGAAGTGTTGCTTATATACACAAAGCATTGGTCCCGGTTGGTGTCACCAACCGGGAGCAATGCCCACCTTTCGTCCCGGTTTGTGCCACCAACGGGGATTAAAGGTCTATTTTCAGCAGCCCAAAGGGCGGGAAGCAGAGACCTTTAGTTCCGGTTGGTGCCACCAACCCGGACGAAAGGTGGGCATTGGTCCCGGTTGGTGCCACCAACCGGGACGAAAGGTGGGAATTGGTCCCGGTTGGTGCCACCAACCGGGACGAAAGGGGGGTGCTGCCGCGGCCAAAAGTTTAGTCCCACCATGCTAGTTGAGAGGAGCTCGGAGTGGTTTATAAGCGCCGCTGCCGCTGCCCTCTCGAGCTCCTCTCTAATGCAGGCAGTACTTGCCCATTCAACGCCCCGTTGGGCCTGTTGGGCCCGCAGGACTGCATCCTGGCCCATTTACAAATGGGTTTGTAGTCGTATGCAGGCCGTGGAGGCCTAGTAGGCGGGAATCTTTTTTCTGTTATTTTAGTTTTCTATTAAAGATTTTAACAAAAAAACTTTATTAAAATTGTTTTTAGTTGATATTCTTTTTATTATTTTTAGTTAATGTTTTAATTGATTCTTTTTAGTTCATAATTTTTAGTTAATATTTTAGTTGATTCTTTTTTGTTCATTCTTTTTAACAAATAAATACTCTGATATTTTTAGTTAATATTATTTTCATCTTTTTACTTTAAATTATTTTTAGTTCATTCTTTTTAGTCAATGTTTTAGTTCATTATTTTAGTTAATGTTTTTAGTTGATTTTTTTAGTTCATTCTTTTTAGTTAATATTTTAGTTGATTATTCTTACCAAATAAATACTTTGATAATTTTAGTTAATATTATTTTTATTATTTTTAGTTCATTCTTTATAGTTAATGTTTTAGTTGATTCTTTTTAGTTCGTTATTTTTTCTATTGGAGTTTTATAAAAGCTTTTAGTTCTTTCTTTTTGCTATTAGGTCATTCTTTCACCCACATAGCATGTGCAAGTTGGCATGGTATCATCATTTCACCCACATACCATGTGCTAAAAAGTTGAGAGGGTTATGGCAAAAACTGCATGCACTTCGTGAACAAAATGGACAATCTCCGAAGTATCCCAGTTTTGGACGAAAACTCATCTGTTACAAAAGGGATTTCACTTTTTCCTTCGCGTAATCAAAGCCATCACCCGAGCCATCATTGTATCCTCCTACACTTTTTCTTCGCTTGTGTCCCTTGCTTATTGCGCCGTAACCATGTATAATCTTCATCGTTTAACAAGGTGCTTCGGTTAGCCTTCACTTTGAAAGGAGGAATTTCATGAAACTTTTCATAATCTTCAGACATGTCTATCTTGCCCTCCACTCTCACGATGTCACTTTTCCCTGAAAGAGCTATGTGGTACTTTGGCTCATCGTATGATGCATTCTCTTCCTTATCTTTTCTTTTTCTCGGTTTGGTAGACATGTCCTTCACATAGAAAACCTGCGCCACATCATTGGCTAGGACGAATGGTTCGTCTGTGTACCCAAGATTGTTCAGCTCCACTGTTGTCATTCTGTACTGTGGGTCTACCTGTACCCCGCCTCCTAACAGATCCAGAGCAAACCTCACCCACCGAGCACAAGAACACCTCAACCCCAGGAGGCTGACCAAAGAGGAAAATGGCTCCCACCTCTCTCCTCTCCACCTCGGGCGACTACGATGGCGATTCTAGGGTTTAACCCTACGATCTCCTCCTGGCGATCCCAATGGATGGCCTCCTCCATTGGGACTTTTCCCCTGGCCTTAAGGTCGAGGCACAGGTGCGTGCACGGTTTGGATCTACGGTCCATTTCGTCCCCAACTCCGGCTCCAAGGAATTCTTCCTTATAGTTTCCTTCTCCTCGGCCTCTTTTCCCCTTTCGGTGGATTCAGTTGGTTTGGCTCTTCAGTCTTGTATTGGAGGGCTTGGTGCGAGTTTCAATGTCGTTCGCTTGGGTGATCGTCATTTCCGGTTCTCTGTGGCATCAAATCGAGTGGGACATTTTATCTTTGGGCTACGGGACCGTATTTGGCCGGACTTTATTTGTCATTTTCATTTGCATCGTGGTATGGACAAGCGCCCCAGGATTCAATCATGGCATACGGATACTGAGTTGACTGGTTTGGCTTCTTCACCTGGTCCGGCGATCAAATCTAAAGGGTTATCATCTCAACAAAATATGACTATGGATCCTGCATCTATTCCAGTGTTTCAGAAATTGGGTTTGATCCCGCCGCCGACGGATTTGCATTCTGGCGAGCCCCCGACCGTGCTCTCTTTTGGTAGTTTTCGGGCTCCGGTTTCTCAGGATAATTTTCGGATTGGATCCATATCTGTACCTATTTCCTCCGATATTCTGGCCAAGTTACCTTCTTTTCGAGGTGAGTTGTTTGTTCGGGGTTTATGGGAATCCATTCCGGATGATATTCTTTATTCCATATTGGATGGCTGGCAGGCTGGTTATGATAATGACAGTGTTCAGCAAATGGTACAAATCTCTTCAGTTCCCATCAAAGATTATATATACAAGCGGCTTAAGCTTTGCTCTTTATGTGATCGGCCTGGTCATGTTGCTGATTGTTGCAATGGGTTCTTTTATCAGCCTTGTGGGGATGTTTCTGTGCATGGCTCCTGTGTTTCTACACATAATAATCCCAACTTTCATATGCCATGCAAGGTGGGCCCGGACCCTCTAGGCCATCCATGCAATGCGTGTTCTGCAATGGATCACATGACTAGCCTTTGTCCTGGGCTTCGTCGCTGCCCGTTCTGCCATCGTCTGGGTCATGTGGCCCGTAAGCCCAGCTATTGCAATGCTTTACCTCATTTGGTTTGGGCACAAAAATCTCTACCAGTAACAAAATCTGAGAGGATCCTGCCTCGGGGTGAGCTGGAGGCGTCTGTGTTTGGTAATTCAATTCTATAGTTGTTGGTATGGCCCGTGTGGCGAGGGATACGTGGGCCCGTTGGATTTGGAAACAGAAACAGAAAATCCCACGCTCCTCGGAAGTGGCCACCGCTCAACGCTTGACGATACGCCTCCCTGGTCAGGGTGTAGTCACTTCAGCCTGCCAAAAACCCCAATCGAGTCAGCCGGCGTCCTCGAGCTCACCACCCCAACCTTCATTGCCCCCGCTCCCACCGATTTCTTGCTGTCCGTCATCGGCGATTCCTCTCTCGGCGGATTCCACACCTCCGACAGCTCTAGCTATGGCGAACTTTCCAGTGCGCCCGTTCGCCTTCGCCCCGGTTGGATCGACCTTCGACCGTGGCCCTGCTCATCGCGTTCAGCGCCATGTCATGGTGTTCGATGATCCGCCCCTCAACCATGACAGGTATGCCATTGTTACAGTCCATCCTCCCGTCCCTGATCATCAAAAGGAGCTCTGGTTGGCCGAGGTCTGTCGCATCATTACTGGGGATCTAGAGTATGATTTGGTGGATGATTTTATTTACCCATTAGGAATTGGCTGTGTGGTCTTTGCGGATATGGAGAGTCGGGATGCTGCAATTAGGGAGGGACCTCACGCTCTGTCTGAGGATTCTACTTTTTCTCTGGTACCTCATGATGAAGGTCTCAATATGCGCATGCCTGCTTTTGAATATGAGGTTTGGGTTATGTTTCTAGCTTTCCCTATGGATTACCAGACTGAGCACTATATTCACAAGGCCGTTTCTAACTTTGGAAAGCTCCTTGTGTGGCCGCGTCCGGGTTTCAACAAAGCTCGAGTTCTGGTTAAATGTCATATCAAAGATGTGGCTGAAGTGCCACATAGTCTGTTGGTTACCAGGGTTGGTTTGCTGCCAGGGCTTGCTCGATCCTGGTCTGTACCAGTGTATGTTCTGAATGGCAGGAACACTATTCCTAATTTAGTTGGCAATGAAGATGCTCCTCCGCTTCTGAATGCATCACCTCACCCTTATGAGCTTCCCTACTACACCCTCATGCAGCAAGCACGAATTGATGAGATGGCTGCCCAAGAGGCTCTGAATGAAGCGGCATGGCACGCCCCAGAACCGGCCCAGGTGCAATTCCAGGATAATGGTTGGCCTTTGTGGCCTGTGGTTCCTCCGCCATACACAGGGTTCAGCTTCAGAACATTCTTCCAGTATGATGGACCGTCTCTGATGGATGGGGTAGATCCTGAAATCAATATCCAGGATAATCTGTCGGATGTTTGGTCTTCTGACTTAGAGTTTCAAGCGGTGGAAGCTCTGGCGGATGGTTTTGTGCTTGGGAATCCTACTGCACGACTTGCGTTCGTCAGAGCTGGAGGAAATTCAGCTAGTTTCTTTGTGACTGTCGATCATGATTTGTTGCTCTGGATGGGAGGGATGCTTAAACGCATATATACGCCAGCCCTAGCCTTTCAGACGTCCGAGGCTGTTATGTTTCCCCTCAGTCCTTTCAAGTTTATACAGAACCAGTTGAATGTTGCTGTGTCTACCTGGCTGGAGGGCATAGTCCCAGAGCGTGATGTTCTGACAGAGGTGTTCAGTTCAATCTTTCAGATGGGGGCTGCCATCATCCTATCATCTTGGCTGCAGGAAGCCACTGAATGCAGATCTTCAGCGTTTGACACTGAGTGGGGGAGGGCGGCTTGTTCTCCTGGTCTTAAGGAGATTTCAAGACTTGCCACCCAAGATGCAGCGTTACATCCAGTGACCTTGTCTGTTCAAGAGTCGGCTCTTCAGGTGATTGCTTCTACTTCTCTTCATAATGCCTCTCAGTCCCGCAATGTGCTTGTGCCTCTTGACACAACCACTGTCAGAAGAAGTACTCGTTCTACTAAGTATGATGGTTTCAAGATCAATCACGTCTCTGACATCAAACGCTCTAAGTCACGGGTGAAACCACGTGAAACTTCTTTTATCACAGTTGTTTCTTTGGCTGCTGCCCCCGTGCAGGTTCGGTCTGATGATTGTCCCCCTCCTATGACGATTGAAGATCTTTAACAGATGGGCAAACGCTGCGGGATTGCGCAGGAGGCTCTTTCCCCCGAGAAGCTGCTGGATGATCAGCGCTCGTCCACGGGAGCTGCAGACTGAACTTCTGTCGGTTCATGAATAAATCGTGGAATGTTTTGTCGTGGAACATCCGGGGCATCAACTCTGATGCTAAAACTTTGGCTCTCAGAAATACTATCGATACTAGTGGTTGCTCTATGATATGTATCCAGGAAACAAAGCGTGAATCTTTTGATCTGGCGTTTATTAAAACTTTCTGCCCTAAGCGGTTTGATAAATTTGTGTTTGCTCCATCTGTGGGTGCCTCGGGTGGTCTTATTATTATCTGGAATAGCTCCGTGTTTGTGGGCACTCCTTGGTACATTGATTCGTTTGCTGTGGGTGTCTCTTTTGTTGCTACACAGTCCAGTGACTCGTGGAAATTGATCAATGTCTATGGTCCATGTTCTGGTCAGCGTCGGGTGGATTTTACTAATTGGTTATTTGACCTACATATACCTGATGATGAGAACTGGTTGATCCTCGGTGATTTCAATTTTATTCGTTCCACGACTAACAGAAACAAACCTGGGGGTGACGCTGCGGACATGTTGCTTTTTAATGAAATCATTAGAGCGCAGTCTCTGATGGAGTTACCTGTGAAGGGCCGAACATATACCTGGAGTAATATGCAAGACGACCCCTTACTTGAACAGCTTGACTGGTTCTTCTCGTCCTCTTGCTGGACCACTTCGTTTCCAAATACAATGGTCTTGCCATTAGGAAAACCGGTGTCCGATCATATTCCCTGTGTGGTTACAATTGAGTCCTCTATCCCCAAGTACAAACTTTTCCGTTTTGAGAACTTTTGGATTAACCATTCTGGGTTTATGGAGGTGGTGGCCGCTTCCTGGTCCAAGGCATGCCATGCACCGAACGCTGCCGCCTGCATTTGTAAAAAACTGAAAACTCTAAGGCATGATCTCAAGAGATGGAGCAGGGATATCTCAAAGCTGAAAATCATCATTCAAAACTGTAATGAAGCTTTAGCTACGATGGATACTCTCGAGGACAAAAGACCTCTATTTATCCAGGAATCAAACTTCCGGAAAATTTTGAAATTTCACTTGCAGACATTGTTACAGTTTCAGAATGAATACTGGAGGAAAAGATGCACGATCAGATTCTTCAGATTTGCGGATGAAAATACCAAACTCTTTCAATCTCTGGCCACGGAGAGATACAGACATAACTCTATCGCCATGCTTCGGGATGGCGATGTGGAAATGCATGACCATGTTGGCAAGGAAGGGGTGTTGTTCAAAACCTATAAGGAACGATTGGGTTCCTCTAAACCCACTCACATGCGCTTTGATCTTTCCAGAATCATCCGTCGGATTGAGGGACTGGAGCACTTGTCGGCACCTTTTTCCAATGAGGAGATTGACACTGTTATTAAGGAAATGCCGAGTGATAGGGCTCCAGGTCCTGATGGTTTTAATGGTTGCTTCCTTAAGAGCTGCTGGCCGATCATCAAGTCGGACTTCTATGAGCTGTGTCATGCATTTCATGCCGGAGGGCTAGATATAACCAGTATTAGTGAGGGGTATATCACATTGATCCCAAAGAACTCTTCTCCAGAAACTGCAAATGATTATAGACCAATTACTTTACTGAATTGTTGTCTGAAAATCATCACTAAGCTCTTGGCAAATCGGCTACAGAAAGTCATCCTCAAGATCATACACAGAAATCAGTACGGTTTTCTCAAAGGGAGGACTATTCAGGATTGCCTAGCGTGGTCGTTTGAATACATCCATCAATGCCATACCTCAGCGAGGGAAAACATCCTCCTCAAGCTAGACTTTGCCAAGGCGTTTGACACTATTGAGCACGCTCCCATGATGGAAATTATGAAACACATGGGTTTTGATGACAAATGGCTTGGATGGATGAACACGATCTTTGGCTCGGGGGTTTCTTCTGTACTCCTTAATGGAGTCCCTGGTCGAAAATTCAACTGTAAATGTGGAGTGCGCCAGGGGGACCCTCTCTCACCGTTGATCTTTGTCCTTGCGGCTGATCTCCTCCAAGCAGCAGTTAACGATGCTTTTACTCGAGGGCTGCTTGATCTTCCTCTCCCTCGTGACAGGGCGGGTGATTTCCCGGTTGTCCAATACGCTGACGACATGATTTTAGTTATGCAGGCATGTCCCGTGCAGGCTGCCCGTATAAAAGCCATCCTAGAAGATTATGCTACTTCCATTGGACTGAAGATCAACTTTCAGAAATCAACTCTCATACCCATTAACATTGATCACCGACGTGCTTGTGAACTGGTTGGGGTTTTTGGTTGCTCTGTTGGTTCCATGCCCTTCACATACCTCGGCCTGCCAATGGGCACACGAGGCCCAGCGTCCTTGCTCTTATGCCGCTGGTTCATGCAGTTGAACGGAAGACATCTACTGCGCTGTCACTGATGTCATCCGGAGCTAAACTGACCTTGGTCAATTCAGTTGTGACTTCGATGCTGATATATGCAATGTGCACGATCAAGATACACCCAAAGGTGATTGAACATCTGGACAAGCTGCGTAGACACTGCCTCTGGGCTAAAAACTCTGACGATGGGGTCAAAAATAACTCTCTTGCGGCCTGGGAGCTTGTCTGCCGCCCAAAACGCTGCGGAGGCCTTGGTGTTATTGATCTTAAAACACAGAATGCAGCCCTCCTCCTAAAATATCTTTTCAAATTCTATAATCATGAAGATGTTCCCTGGGTGGAGCTTGTTTGGAATGCTTACTACAGAAACAAGATACCGCATGCATCTGAGGCGGTGGGTTCTTTCTGGTGGAGAGATGTGATGCAACTCAGTGGGATATTCCGAGGGATCACTAAAGTCACCCCCGGGGATGGCTCTAGTGCTCTGTTCTGGAAAGATGTTTGGTTTGATAATACTCAAGATTCCCCAGTAATGGATATATACCCACGAGCCTTTTCATTTTGCTTGAATGAGGACGACTCCATTGCTAAGGTTCTCACTGCAACTGACCCATCCATGATTTTTAGTCTACCTCTCTCGACCCAGGCGAGAGAAGAAATCAAAGAGATCCAGGAGGGGTTGCCGCAAAATCGGTTGGCCGCCGATAACTGTGATGTCTAGGAATGCTTGCTCGGGCGTTTTTCGTCCAAGAAGTTCTATAACCACTGCTACAAACAGGTTGTGGCAGATGAGGCGTTTGGATGGCTCTGGAAAGCTAAAAGCCCGATCAAATTCAAGATGTTTGGGTGGCTACTCCTAGTTGATCGTCTGAATACCAGGAATATGCTCAAACGCAGACATTTTGTTGTCGTGGGGGGCAACTATGCATGCATGTTCTGTCAAAACCCTCCAGAGGAAACGGTGGAACATCTGTTCTTCAATTGCCCCTTTAGTCAACACTGCTGGGATGTAGTTGGAGTGACATGGCCGATAGCTGACAACAGACTGGCTCTTCTGCATGGAGGTAGGGGTAATTGGAGACAACCTCTCTTCATGGACATCTTTCTCTTGGCTGCTTGGAGTCTTTGGATGGAGAGAAACAATCAACATTTTAGAGGGATTCAGCACTCCCATGGAGCATGGCTAGCTAGATTCAAGCATCTCCTGGAGCTGCTAACACATAACTGCCGGGAGGATCTTCATCCTTTCCTTTCTAATTACATTGTAAACTTGGGCCACTAAGACCGTGGATAGCTAGCATGGCCGGGGGGCCACAAAACCCTTTGTAACACATATGTAATTGTTCCTTTGTGAGTACAAAGTCAGTGGGAGCCTCTCCCACTGTCGTTCTCCCTCAAAAAAAACAGATTGACCCATTTTCACCGAAACAAAGGGACCTTAAAATCATGCCCATAGTCATTTTCCCATATGTCCACTATGTAACCATAATATGTGTCATTTCCTCTCTTGGTTGCTGCATCTAGGAGGACACCGCTGTTTTGGTTGGTGCTATTTTGATCTTGGGCCATCGTGTAAAATGTATTCCCATTTATCTCGTACCCTATGTAAGTCAATACAGTCGAAGATGGTCCCCTGGCCGACGAGTACAGCTCATCTCCAACAGTGGTGTTACCCATGAGAAGTGTTTGCAACCAACTACTGAAAGTCCTGATGTGTTCAAATGTAATCCAGTCGTCACACTGCTCCGGGTGTTTGGAGCGCAAAATATTCTTGTGTTCATTGACATACGGGGTCACCAAGGTAGAATTCCGTAGAACTGTATAGTGTGCTTGAGACCAAGAATGCCCGTCCCTAAATATTATTGAGTCCGGTCATAGCGTGCTTTTTCCAGTCAGTCTCCCCTCGTACCGCGATTGAGGGAGACCAATCAGCTTAAGGTCAGGAATGACGTCAACACAAAACCCAACGACCTCCTCTGGTTGATGGCCCGTGGCGATGCTTCCTTCTGGCCTACCACGGTTACGAACATATTTCTTTAAGACTCCCATGAACCTCTCAAAGGGGAACATATTGTGTAGAAATACAGGGCCCAAAATGGCAATTTCGTCGACTAGATGAACTAGGACGTGCATCATGATATTGAAGAAGGATGGTGCGAACACCAGCTCGAAACTAACAAGACATCACACCAAATCACTCTTTAACCTTGGTAGAGTTTCTGGATCGATTACCTTCTGAGAGATTGCATTGAGAAATGCACATAGCTTCAGAATGGCTAATCGAACGTTTTCCGATAGAAGCCCCCTCAATGCAACCGGAAGCAGTTGTGTCATAATCATGTGGCAGTCATGAGACTTTAGGTTCTGGAACTTTTCTCTGCCATATTTATTATTCCCTTTATATTGGACGAGAAGCCAGACTGGACCTTCATACTGAGCAGGCATTCAAAGAAGATTTCCTTCTCTTATTTTGTAAGAGCATAGCTTCCAGGACCTTGATACTGCTTTGGATGCATGCCGTCTTTTTAATGCACACGTTGTTGGTTCTCCCGTGCCTCTGGTGTATCTTTTGTCTTCGCATACACGCCCAAGAAGCCAGCAGGTTCACGCAAAGATTCTTTGTCACGTGCATCACGTCGATTGCAGAGCAGACAAATGGGTCTTTCCAATAGGGTAGGTCCCAAAATATAGATTTCTTCTTCCACATGGGTGCACATCCCTCAGCGTCATTCAGAACAGACAGTCCGCCAGGACCCTTTCCAAAGATTACATGTAAATAATTGACCATATCAAGTTTGTGATCACCAGTATAGAAGGCGGGCTTCTTCCGGTGATCTTCCTCACGTTTGAAATGCTTGCCTTTCTTTCGACATTGATGGTTGGTCGAAAGAAATTGACGATGTCCCAGGTACACATTCTTCTTGCATTTGTCCAAATATCACTACTAGGGAAAACCTTATACACAGAAATTTACCAGTAGCGCGGGTCAAAAAGGAGCGCTACTACTATTTACCACCAGCGGGTGGAAAAACAACGCACTGCAGCCAAGTTTATAGCAGTTGCGCATCTCAGGAAAGAAGCACTACAACTAAAATTCCCCTAGTGTTCTCGCCAGGCTACCAATAGTAGTAGCGATTTTAGGAGAAGCGCGCTGCTGCTAACATTGTTGTAGCAGCGTGTCTTACGCTGAAAGCGCTACTGCTAATGAAAGGAAAATAAAATGAAAAACATGTAGAAAAGTAAATGAAAATGAAACAAATAGGAAATGGGGAAGGAGAAAAAGAAAATGTGAAGGAAAATAAATGAAAAAGAAAAATAAAGGAGAAAGGCGTTGCAGCACCGTGCTTTCAGGACATGCGCTATAGCTAACTTAGCAATAGCGCGTATTTTCATCCAGCGCTATAGCTAAGTTACCTATAGCTAATGTAGCGGTAGCGCTTTTCCTAGACCGCTGTACTACTGTTTTTGACTTAATCGTGCGGTTCTTCTTCCCCTCGGCCACTTCCCACAAATCCAACTCGTCTGTTGTCACTGTCGTCGTCGCCCTACATCACCGTCGGCTGCCGCACGCTCTCCCGTCGCCCTCCGCACGCCCTCGACGCTGCCCACGACCCCGACCTCGACGCCGTCCTACATCGCCGGCCTCCGCCGCGCGCCCGAGCCCCGACCCCGACCTCGACGCCGCGTGCCGCCCCCCACCTCGGCCGCTCCCTAACTCCGCCGGCGCCTGAGGTGAGCACGCCTACACCTCCTCCTCCTCCTCCTCCCCTGCCTCTACCTAGCTAGGGTTCCTAGGGTTCATCAAATTTTAGAGTTCATCTAATTAGTTAGGGTTCATCAAATTAGATGCTAATTAGGGTAGTAGTTGTAGATGCTTAATTGTAAACTAGATGTTAATTGGGACAGTAGTTGTAGATGCTTAATTAGTTTTTAGGAAAAATTGCTAGGGTTCATCATTGGGTGCTTAAGTAGTTCTAGATGCTTAAGTACCTAGGTAGGATTCATCTAATTAGTTAGTACTTGTAGATGCTTAAGAACTAGGGCAGTAGGGTTAGGGCAGTAGGGTTTAACTAGATGTTAGTTAGGGCAGTAGTGTTTAGTTTAGAGAAAAAATTCAATATAGTTTTTTACTGTTTTTTAGTAAGTGTATAATAGAATTAATAAGAAAATTAATAGAACTAGTTGAACTAGTTTATTTTTAGTAATAACTAGTTGAATTAATAGAACTAGTTTATTTTTAGTAAGAAAATTAATAGAACTAGTTGAACTAGTTTATTTTTAGTAAGAACTAGTTTATTTTTATTTATAGTAAGTGTTTAGTTGAATTAATAGAACTAGTTATTTTTAGTAATAAAATTAATAGAACTAGTTTATTTTCAGGTGTATTTAGCAGTATTGTAGGTTGAGTCGTTTTGAAGTGGACATGCCATATTTTGAACATGTCACATTTGTTGTTATTTTTTAGTTAAAGCAATTATTCCCGCATCGACGTCGACGAAGCCTATCCCGCATCCTCGTCGTCGAATCGGCGGAGGACATCTGCTTGATCAGAGGGGCCATGTCCGGGACCTGGGCTCCGATGGGCTAGTACTGGGAGGTGCTACCTACCGGGGGCGCAGCTTGGTGAGGAGCCAGCCCATCGTCGACCCGAACCTTCTTTCGTGGCGGCCGCGTGGGCCAATGACGGTGCGGAGGCTTGAGGACTCCGCGGAGTTGGTACGTCACCGTGTCAGCGAGGAGGACGAGCACGTCCGTCGCTACATGGTTGCGTTGGAGGGCAAGTTATTAAGGGATCTCACTAGAGCTATGATCCTGTGATGGTTCCTTCGTTTTGGGTGCCCATCGCCCGCACCGATATCTGTCGTTCGCTAGGGTTTTAGCTGTATTAGTGATGTTATATGTATGATACTATTTGAGATGTATTTGTGATAATATTCGACGATGTACGGACGCAAGAGATGATTTAGTTTTGATTATTGAATGCATGTGAATTTGAATACTTATTTATTTTATGATTTTGTTTTGCTTATTGAATGCTCAAATTGGAGAACTACTCCTATTTTGAATGCTCAATTGGACCCTACTATACAAGGAGAAACCCAGGAGCCCCTCCATCATCCCTGTCGTCGTCCCCGTCACCGACCCCCTCCGACCTCGAGGTGAGACCAGCCAAATCTCCATGTCAATATGAGTCCTATAAGATATTTTGAAATATTTTTGTTCATATTTTGAACCATTGAAATGCAATGACCATCAAGTTTGAATGCTCATATGATGTAGATATAAACATGTATATGTTGGGGAACGTAGTAATTTCAAAAAAATTCCTACGCACACGCAAGATCATGGTGATGCATAGCAACGAGAGGGGAGAGTGTTGTCCACGTACCCTCGTAGACCGATAGCGGAAGCGTTATCACAACGCGGTTGATGTAGTCGTACGTCTTCACGATCCGACCGATCAAGTACCGAACGTACGGCACCTCCGAGTTCTACACACGTTCAGCTCGATGACGTCCCTCGAACTCCGATCCAGCCGAGTGTTGAGGGAGAGTTTCGTCAGCACGACGGTGTGGTGACGATGATGATGTTCCACCGACGCAGGGCTTCGCCTAAGCTCCGCAACGGTATTATCGAGGTGTAATATGGTGGAGGGGGGCACCGCACACGGCTAAGAGATCTCAAGGATCAATTGTTGTGTCTCTGGGGTGCCCCCCTACCCCCGTATATAAAGGAGCAAGGGGGAGGCAGCCGGCCAAGGGGAGAGGCGCGCCATAGGGGGGAATCCTACTCCCACCGGGAGTAGGACTCCTCCTTTCCTTGTGGGAGTAGGAGAAGGGAAGGGGGAAGGAGAAAGAAGGAAGGGTGCGCCCCCCTTCCCTAGTCCAATTCGGACCAGACCATGGGGAGGGGTGCGGCCACCTTTTGAGGCCTTTCTCTCCTTTCCCGTATGGCCCATTAAGACCTAATACGAATTCCCGTAACTCTCCGGTACTCCGAAGAATACCCAAATCACTCGGAACCTTTCCGAAGTCCGAATATAGTCGTCCAATATATAGATCTTTACGTCTCGACCATTTCGAGACTCCTCGTCATATCCCCGATCTCATCCGGAACTCCGAACTCCTTCGGTACATCAAAACTCAATAAAACTGTCATCGTAACGTTAAGCGTGCGGACCCTACGGGTTTGAGAACTATGTAGACATGACCGAGACACGTCTCCGGTCAATAACCAATAGCGGGACCTGGATGCCCATATTGGCTCCCACATATTCTACGAAGATCTTTATCGGTCAGGCCACATAACAACATACGTTGTTCCCTTTGTCACCGGTATGTTACTTGCCCGAGATTTGATCGTCGGTATCTCGATACCTAGTTCAATATCGTTACTGGCAAGTCTCTTTACTCGTTCCGTAACACATCATGCTGCAACTAACTCATTAGTCACAATGCTTGCAAGGCTTATAGTGATGTGCATTACCGAGTGGGCCCAGAGATACCTCTCCGACAATTGGAGTGACAAATCCTAATCTCGAAATACGCCAACCCAACAAGTACCTTTGGAGACACCTGTAGAGCACCTTTATAATCACCCATTTACGTTGTGACGTTTGGTAGCACACAAAGTGTTCCTCCGGTAAACGGGAGTTGCATAATCTCATAGTCATAGGAACATGTATAAGTCATGAAGAAAGCAGTAGCAACATACTAAACGATCGAGTGCTAAGCTAACGGAATGGGTCAAGTCAATCACGTCATTCTCCTAATGAGGTGATCTCGTTAATCAAATGACAACTTATGTCTATGGCTAGGAAACATAACCATCTTTGATTAACGAGCTAGTCAAGTAGAGGCATACTAGTGACACTCTGTTTGTCTATATATTCACACATGTATTATGTTTCCGGTTAATACAATTCTAGCATGAATAACAAACATTTATCATGATACAAGGAAATAAATAATACTTTGTTATTGCCTCTTGGGCATATTTCCTTCAGTATATCTTGTGTTGCTCAAATAGGATATGTGCTTGCCCAAGTTGTCGGCCATGTTTGCAGGCTACACCTTCGAGTGGCCTATGTTTTGCCGGAGTGTTGATTAATTTCCGTTCCGGCAAATTTCAGGCGCTCGATATGTCCTTTTTTAGCAAAGGTCATGCCGGATTATTCCATGAATTTTGGCATGACTTGTGCTAGAATATGTAGGAAATATCGAGTGGTCTGGATTTTCTAGAAAGATAATTAAACAACGTTTCTCCTTCTATTCCTTGTGAATATGTAGGAAATAATAATGATCTAATTTAGTTTTGTAGTACATATTTTTAATTATACAAGTTTAATCTTTGAATTATATGAACCTAGAAAATGTCGTCATCGGACGATGAATCTCTCCCGGGGAAGTGCGACTGGTGCAACGACGACCGGGGTCAGTGCGACAGTCCTCACCTGGACGAAGGTCAGCGGTTCAGCATTAAGCTCCAGGAGACCTTTGATGTTGAAACGGTACGCAACGACAACAAGTTTTTTTCGTAATTACGCACGACATCAACTACTTCAACATGTAATTTTCGTGTTTTACAATTCGACTAGCTTATCCCATGCCATGCAAGACGCTATGTCTTGGAGAGGCTGGATTTTGAAGATCATGAAAGTATGGAAACAAAGAAAATTCACCTAAGGACCCATCATGGTATGGATTTTGAAGTAAATCTGTACAATTCTGAGAGCGTAACCTATTTTGGTTGCACGAATTGGGAAGCACTTTGCAAGATGTATGGTTTTTATGAGGTTATGCTTGTCACCATGGATCATGGTGATCCTGACATCGCCGAAGACAATTTGGACATTTGGCTCCTTGTTGACACGCTTCCAATTCTACCGCTACGTGATTTTCTCAAACATAGTTATTAAGTAATTTATATTTTTTTATTTCAAAATAGTTGGCAGCTTATTTTCATTCTTTAAAGAATGTGCGGAAGATGGTAGACAGAACCTACTACACCGATGGCTCGGAATTAACTTATCAGGAGAAAAATCATTTGATCGCATTTTGTACTGATTCTGAGAATTACAATATCTATTATCAAACTCCTGCACATTATGGTCAATACGTGCCACTAGTGCATGTGTTGAACTATGGTAACATCCATGGAGATGTCGTGGTAAGATTTTTTACTATTACGACATCTGTGCATATTTTGCATAAATACTTCTAAAACTGAACTACATTGCTAACTACGAAGTTATTACTATGTTTTTCAACAGAAAATCCCGAAGGATTGTGTGCCTCATCTGATGTTTCAGAATGGTCGCCTTGATATTTTAAACATACAGGCAGGTCATCCTACGAATCACACCTGTCCATATCGGATTTCTAAAACCGGTGAAGACATGACAATCAAAGAATGGAAAAAATGTATGGTCAGTCGTAGGGAGGTTCTTGGAAGCAACATTGTGCGAAGGGCATGAATTGGAGACAGGATAATCTCCATTCTTCATAATGGAGAGTCAGGGCCTATCTTGTTTTATGCTATTTTACCTAAGAGAAGGTAGTAGGTCCTATGAGAGAGAAGTAGGTCCTAAGTACAATGTGTTATTATGTGGTACAATGTGTTAGAGTTGATGATGCTGAGGAGGAGTTGTGATTATGACTAGTGACCAACTTGCTATATGATGTCTCATTGATGAAAATGAAGATCATGAGGAGGTGTATTATGATGATAAGTTGTTAATGATATGATGATGATGATGATGATGATAGTTATTATATCATTGGGTGAAAGAACCGCGGATTAGTTTCAAGTGGATGTCCATCCACTTGAAACTAGTCCACGGTTCTTTCACCCAGTGATGTAGTAACTCATTATGATGTAAAAACAATCTCTAAATTGTTGTTGTATGAAAACTTGTATAAAGGTGTATGAATACAACATGAAATAAAAACAAATATAATACGAAATAGTAGTAGTAGCGCGGGCCGCGAGAGGCGCTACTAGTAATTACCAGTAGCGCGCACTACAGGAAGCGCTGCTACTAAATGGATATAGCAGTAGCGCGGGTCGACCCAGGCTACTGCTAACCTTTAGCTGTAGCGCCTTACTAGTAGCACTCGCACCCGCGCTACTAGTAGGCCTAAAACTCGCGCTACTGCTAGGTTTTTCCCTAGTAGTGTATATACTTTCGGTGTCATCTAAACAGTGCATGCATGCGTGGTATCCCTTGTTTGCCTATCCTGAAAGGTTACTGAGAGCAGGCCAATCATTGATGGTTACAAACAACAATGCATGTAGGTCAAATTCCTCCTGTTTGTGCTCATCCCACACACGTACACCTTTTCCATTCCGCACCTATAAAAGTTCTTCAACTAATGGCCTTAGGTACATTGGCATTTCTATGTGGAGCGGAAACGCTAGCTACTCCGGCGTTTGAATGTGGATTTGAAACGCGAGCTACTCCGGCGTTTCTATATGGAGAAGAACGCCACGGGCTGTGGCGTTGCTAAAAGGGTCAGATCGTGAAATACTTTCATGTTGAGTTTACTTTGTGGCAAAGATTGCTGAAAAGGTCAGAATAGTGATTTCGGCCCAGATGTGTCCGCATACACATGGTGTGACCGTATCTGCATGCTTGAGTCAAGTTAGATGACTACAAATCCGTATTTTTAAAGTTCTAGCACTAAACTGAACATACAACGCAAGTTATATGACTCCCAATGATATTACCTCAATAGTTGTCTTTTGCAAGTTGTTGGACGAAACCATCAAATTGAAGACAAGTTCTAGGACCTGCATTGCTATTACCTCAAAAGTGATTGCATGAAGATGAAAGTAAGAATCTAGGTAGGATGCCTTCCAACCCACCCATCAAGGCCTAAGTGGCATTTGACGGTCTCGGTGAGTAGGTCTGAGTAGGGGATGTTCCCCGTTGATGCCGGTGTAGGCTCACATCAGGCTTGCCGTCCACTACGCAGCTCGGGAACGGCGGGGTGTACGGCATGTGTACTTCCGATGAATTGAGAGTTTCTTTTGTCCTCTCCTCTCACTTTCGTGTTTTTTGCCGCTTTCTTTAGACGCCGTAGAGAACTGGACCAACGTGCACTTAATCATGGACGCATGTAGTACATGTACGTATGTGTACGTGGACGTCGCGTTGCGCGGTGCTGCTGTTCGCGTTGGCCCTGCGCTGTCACCGAGTCATATGCCTAGCTCGGTTACCCAGTTTATCTGTGACTAAACTTGCTTTGCCGAGAAATGCGGTGACTATATATGGTTTTTACAAGAGGTTTACAAGTCATGAGAAGAAGCTCAAGTTAGCTCAGGCACACTACTTTTTTGTGCTAATAATAATATGGCTTGATTAAGTAAAACCCTATCAGGTCCAGCCTTATCACGACCTTTATGCACACGGCTAGCTACCAGCGGTTTATATTTTTCAAGCCCCGTTTTACCACAGCTCCCACAGGGACCCAGCGTCGCAACAGCTTCGGCGACACGCCTACACCTAGTCTTTTTTTTTGTAGGTTCACGCCTACACCTAGTTTTTTTTTTAGGCAAACCAACAAAGCTTTATTCACCCATCACACAGTTTCAAAGGCCAAACAAAAGATCCCCAAGGTGACCAAACCAAACATGGCGGCCAACCCTGAACGTTAACGCATGCTTTGCTAGTTTGTGAGCCTTGACATACGAGATTCTAAATTCATGGATAAAAATACTAGAAAGAAAAGATGTAGCTCGTCCCTTGATTTCATGCACAATAGCTCCAAAAGATGTTGTTGTTCCTCCCTTGATGGCTTCGACGGATGTCCTACAGTCTGATCCCACATGAACTCTCTGAATATATAGATCATCAGCCAAAGCTAATGCCTCTCTAATATCCATCGTCTCCAACACTCCAGGATCATCGATATTTCAGCGGAAGCGGGCACATTTTTAGCTGTTTGCATCTTTTTTTTCTTTTTGCAGTGGGAGAAATTTTTGACGTGGATTCAAATTTAGTGAGAATTGTTAGATCTCGTTCATTTCACTCTAACAAACTCATATGATTTGGACAAAGGAAGGGAATAAAAAATCTAGTGCAATATTTCCCCCTATTCTTCTTTCCTTGAGGAGGTGCTATTTAAAAAGTCATAAATAAGGTTACTCTCATATCTAGTAATAGTGTAAAAATAATGTTGAATTTGATACGAGACGCACTGCGCTGTAATCTGCCAATTAGTACTGTAGGTTGTTTACCAAATAGGTTAGGGGTATTATGCAAAATGTCATGAGAGACATAACCAAAAACATCACCTCCCTTTATTAATAGGTATAGATGAGGCTTCGCTTTGATCTTTTCATTTTTTATCATTTGTTTTCTTACGCCTTTTCCCTCTTCTTTCCTATTTTCCTTCTGTTTTTCTGGTTTTGTTGTTTTATTATTAATTATCCAGACGGGGACACCGCAGCGGTCCAGAGTCTGACAACCGCCGCCCCCTCCCCTTGTCTCCGGTTTATGGAAGAAAAAAAACGCATCCGGACGGCCTGTGGACCAATGCAGGACCACGTTGGATGACAAAACACGTTCGAAGACAGTTTGAGAGTCGGCGTTGGAGATGCCCTAAGTGCTCTCTCCTCCTTGATTTAACTGCTTTTCCACATGAGAGCTTTTTCGTATGTGGCATTTTTAGCGTATGTACACTGTGGAGCATCAAGAAAGTCCTAAGTACAGTAGTACAACTTTGTTGTGTTTGAGAATTAGTACATTATAATCTCTTGGAGAAGACAAGTTGTGTACGGAAAAGACTTGGTTCAAGATATTTTCTGCCCACAGTTTATGAAATGTACTTGACTAAAAAACCCGTCCTATATGTTTACTTTGAGTCTAATAATTGTGCCTTGTCTATTTTTTTCGCGGTTTATTTATACTCTGCTCTTGTGACCAATTCTTCGATCGATACTCGCCCTGCCCTAATAGCTGTCCCTAATCCACATGCCTATTTACCCGTTTCTTTATTCATCTATACTTCCGTACTGTGAGCACCATCTGCAAGCGCACTTGTTCATGCAAGTCATCAAGAATAAGAAGGATCAATTAGCAGCAAAACCAAATCAAGTCTCCAAAGATGGCAATGCTGCACCTCTGACTTCCATATGTAGCTGGTGAACTTTCTTGATTCTAATACTACTAGTTTCCATTATGAAAGTAAGACAATAACCGAGCCAGTAGCGCAACACGGACGGTACTGTGCTGTGCCGGGACAGACTGATCAGTTGCATGGTTGATCGCCTGTAGCTGACTGATAAACGGCAAGTGGAATACACGTTCTTCTTCTTCTTCTTCGAATCAAATGGAATTCACGTTCGGTGACACTGCTGTACGCCTAAGTTTTTCTTTGATTCAAACCATGCATGAAAACTACTTCCTCTGTTCCTAAATATAAGTCTTTTTAGAGATTTCACTATAGAGACTACATTCGGATGTATATAGACGCCTTTTAGAATATAGTTTCACTCATTTTGCTCCGTATATAATCTATAGTGAAATCTCTTAAAAGATTTATATTTAGGAACGGAGGGGGTACACCTAAGAGCGACATACAAAGCTCAGGGCACAAGTGCCAAACAACCCAGAAGGAAGGGACCAACCAAAAAACGCACAAGTGTTGAACATTACTACATGCCTATGTTTTTTCTCTTTTCTTGAACACACGTCTATATGCCTAATTGCTTGTGTTCTTACTTTTTTTTAGGGGTAAATACCACTTTATTCATCATATTCCACATGAGGTGGGACACGTCTTTGGTCATGGGACAGACCAAACCAAACATGACAACCAGGACCTCTAGAAAGAGAAAATTGAGCTAGACCATGTGCTTCATAATTTACAGCACGACTCTCGAAACTAAAAATACACCGAAACTCGGAAGCTTTTAGGTTTATCTCGCTTAAGATTGCTCCATATCGCCCTTGCGATCGCGTGTTGATGCCCTGGACCACCTGTTTGCAATCTGAGGCAACCACAAAATTCATGATATGCAAATCTTCCGCTAGGGAAAGTGCTTTGCGGCAAGCTACTGCTTCCAAGGTGGCTGGATCAAAACTTCCTTCAATTACTAAGGCCGAACTACCCATGTAGTTGCCCGCTCCGTCCCTGCACACAGCAGCTGCAGATCCTCCTCGTGATCGCACCCCGGCGTCGACATGGATTTTGCAGAAGCCCGGCGGTGGTCTTTTAGGTTTCTGTTGACGTACAGATGGAGCTTGAGAGTGTTTGGAACGGCTCGACGTTGTGAACTACCAACAATCCCTAGTTCATCAACGAACCTCTGAACAAAAAGATGTGTTGCTTGAGGGCTCTGGAAGATCCCTTCGTGGATTGCCTTTCGTCGAGCATACCATATCGACCATAGAGTTACAGCCATCTTGACAAATTTCTCGTGGGGCAGAACCTCCATCAGAGTAAATAACCATTGCTTGGCATGTGGTTCTGTTGTGGATGTGATTTTATGTATGATATCCTCTTCTGACAAAGCCCAGACGCTTCGTGATGACGAACACTCTAGCAATGAATGACGCCATGAGTCTTGCTTTCCACACAGTCCACATCGGTCAGAATCTGCCATGTGTCTGTGAGCACGGACATCATTTGTAGGCAGAGACTGTTTAGCTAATCTCCACATAAACATATGAATCTTGCCAGGGACTTTCGTCTTCCATAACGACTTCCACGCACCCTGCTCCGCAGCGGAACTAGATGACCCTGATTACTCTCGAGCCAAGCCTCTCTTCTCTGTCTCGTGGCCACAAGCATGTTATAAGCTGATTTGACTGAGAAAATACCATGTTTATCAAAATGCCATGCCCAAAAATCCGGTATATTCCGTGTTCACAACGGAATGCCCATTATCACCTGAACATCCATTGGCATGAACGTTGCCACAATGCGTTGCTTATTCCATGAAGCCGTTGTGTGATCAATTAATTCAGAGACCAAGGTTGGCCTATCGTGTGAGAGACACCAGTACGGGCGGAGCATTTCATCTCGTGGTAGCCAATTTTGTGTCCATATTTGTGTCGTCTCCCCATTGCCAATTCTTCTTATCAGACCTTGTTTCAGAACATCTCTCCCTTAGACAATTGCTCTCCACACTTGGCTCGGGTTACTACTTACTAGTAGCTTATCTAGATGGTGTAAATTTAGGCAAACCTGAGAAATACTTGTCAGGGCTTGTGAGTTGTGACCTTTTTCGTTCTTTTTTTTCTGAGTGGAGAGACCTTTTCCGTTCGAGAAGTTTGACTTGTGACCGATGGTTTTCGGCCACTTGGGTCTGGACCGGATCAACGCTCCGAGCGGAACAACACCCTCTTGTTATCAGCAGGAGTTCCACGCCCAACTTTATGGCTGCCTCCTCCGGACGACCATGCGAAGATTAACGTCGACGCGGCAGTCTCACGCGCTGGCCGTTTTGGGGCAGTGGGAGAGATCTGCCGTGATAGCACAGGGGAGTTCAAGGGTGCATCCGCAATCATTTTCAGAAACATCGAAGACCCAGAGGTTTTGGAGGTCCTAGCCATCAGAGAAGCACTGGCGCTAGCTGATGACTTATATGAGCAGAGAATTTTCGTTGCGTCCGACTGCAGGACTGTTGTTGAAGCAATCTAAGGGGGAACGTCGGCGTCTTATGGAGCGGTGGCGCATGAAATAACAGAACGAGCTAGGTTTTTTACTTCCTGCATTTTCAGTCATGAATTCCGGACCTCGAATTTCGAGGCACACAACCTCGCGAAGCATGCATTAACGCTGGGGACTGGCCGCCATGTTTGGTTAGGCCACCCTGGTGATCTTTTGTTCGTCCCTATAAACATTGTGACGGTCTAATAAAGCTTTCGCGAGTTTGTTAAAAAAATGTTATCAGCACCGGAATAGTCCTACCTGCCGGCTAGCTGCCAGTTGTACGTGAAGCCCGGTCGAGTGCCGATTTGGAGTCGGACGAATATTTAGAAGTCTTGATATTGACAAATTATGAATTTTTTTTCTTCAAAAGAAAGGTAGGGCACTCCCGTTGTTTTGTTCTTAGACAATATTAAGTGTATCCTTTTAAGTTGTTTCTATTTAAGGGTATTTACATTTCCATTTTATTCGTTCATTATGTTTAAAATCATGTAAAAACATTTGAGTGCATTTTAGTGTGTATGAACTACTTTGATTTCCATAGGAGGGGGGGCAAAACCCCCCTAGGATACGCCCCACCTAATTTTTTTTCCGTCCACCGCCACTCCTCACGGCTTACCAGATCAGCCCCATTATGTTATGGCACTCCTGATTTGTCTCTGGATACTCTTCAAATACCTGGCGCACAGATGCCGCCGGCGTGGGGACGATGAGGGGACGGCCCGCCACCAGGCGCGCGCCGACGCCATCAAGGATATTTTGCCCGCATTCGTGCGTGGCATCATCTTTCTGTTGAACCTACTCTTCGGCTTCTGGTGCTGATCTGGTAAGCCGTGCTTCCGAAAAAAGAAACTGAATTCACTATTATCCTACACCTTATTTTTTCCATTTCTTCGCATGTTCAACAGCTGACGACTAACGGGTAAGCAATGTTTCAGGTGCACACACGACGGGCGTCTGAAGACCTACAGTCTGCTTAGGCGAAGAACTTCTTCCTCACAGGTAGCATTGGGATTTGGTTGGAATTCGTCGGGCACAACTTGTTGTAGTAGTCGGTCCGGAAGTCGTTGTGCTACGGGCCCATAGTACCAGCGCACCAGAACAGCAACCGTCGCCGATGAAGAATAACGTAGATCGGAAGAATCCAACCCAAAGGCACACGAACGTAGACGAACAACGACGGAATCTGAGCAAATCCACCAAAAATAGATCCGTCGGAGACACACCTCCACACGCCCACCAATGATGCTAGACGCACCGCCGGAATACAAAAAAGGATAAGAACAAAAATAAAGAGAGAAAATAAAAGAAACAGACTAGAAAACTAAAGATAAGAAAATTATAACTGACTATCCAGCCAGGTAATGAAAGCACTGCCTGGAGTAAGCGGTTAGCTATCTCAAAAACACTCAACAGCCAGGTAATGAAAGCATTAGCATATCTCCTCTTGATCCTATGCCGAAGAAGGTTCAGTCCCAGAAAGTAAGTCTCCCTTCATGTCTGGAAAGTTGGTGCAATCTGCTTAAATATGTTATTACTCCTTGTTATCCAGATTGCCCAGGCCGAAAAAGTTATTATTTACATGTAAAATGGAACAGCCAGTTTAGTTTTCAACTCTTGGAAAGCTTGGAGGACTGAAAGGTTGGTCCTCCTAGTAGGGCAAACAAATTCCCAACATATCTGTGCAAAGGGGCAACTCCAGAATAGGTGGTGTAGTGTATCGTCAATCTGACAGTCAGTTGTAGCACAATTGTAAGAATCCAAATAAAACTGCTTCCTCCTGCGTAGGTTCCTGGAATTCACCTTATCATGAAGTAGCATTCAAAAGAAAACTTTATGCTTCGGCTCACATGAGCTACTCCAAATCCAATTAAAATGGGGAGGTGTAATTTTAGTGCCAATCATGACTTTATAAGCTCTTGAAGGCTGAAAATATTCAGGGCCCAGATGTAACTCCATGTGTTTCTAGCATCTCTGAATTCAAGTAGCATCCAAAAGAATTTTTTTGCATGTTCGTGAACTTTTTCTCAAATGTCTGAATTTGTTAAAATTCATGATTTTTTAAATCTGATATATCCTAAAATTCACAAAGTTTTCTCAAATATGCAATCTTTTTTAAAATTTGATCTTTCCAAATTAATATGAAATCGAAACAGGTTTTTGAAAACCACTGTTTTTTTCACTCATGCCCACAAGGGAAGAAAACACTAGAAATCAACCCAACGACCTAGCGATCGAGCAATTGACACCCAAATGCGAGCGAAAAAGCTGCGCGATCGCTACCTAACGGGCGACGACCTGCTAGGGGTGCCCATGAGCGCCAGTGAATCCTTTGGGTGTGTCGGAGTAAATGGCCACGGGTAGCCTAATCGACTGCCCCTGGCTCTTCCAAAAAATTATCAGGTCTTTGGGCCTTCAAGCATTTCAAGCATTGGGCCGCCTTCCCCGGTCGGCTATTTCTAAAGCCGACTCCCCGAAGGCGACCCAGCCTCAGCAACCTCCCCCCAAGATAACCACGGGATGGCCGACTCTAGGAAGCCGGCCATAGAGGATGCCGACTTCCCAGAGCCGGCCATAAAGATCGCCGACTCCCCAGAGTCGGCCACGAAGAGCGCCGACTCCAAGGAGCCGGCCAAGACCGCAACCACCAAAACTACACCCACATAACGGTGACAAGACGGGGTGTGGCCACAGTGCGGCCCACTACCCCCGAAGCCCGAGGCAGGCATGGCCGCAGGACGCCGTACGGGACGGCCATCTCCCGTCCGGCTCGGCACTGTAGCCATGCTGGCCTCAACGTCACCCACGGCAGACGCCAGTACGGCCCACGGGCGGCGGGCCCCTTCAGCCAGAGAGAGGCGCGAAGGCGGCCCGGCCTCCCCCAGTCGGCCAAGGGCGTAGCCGGCCCCTAGAAGCCGGCTACCCCCTCCCTCGAAGCATGTGCCACATTAATGAGACAAGACGAGGTAAGGCTACAATGAGAGCCCTCGAGGCGGCACACTGTAGCCACACTTATCTCGACGGAGCCCTCGTCATCAGGGGCGAGGCTACAGTAAGCAGCCGCCGACAAGACCCTAGGCGGTGGGGCCGGCCTGTCAACCAAGAGGCCGGCAGCTGGCGGGACCCACCAGTCGGCGGGCCCCAATGGCCGGCGAAGAAGCCGGCGAGCGTAGACACTGACGGCTAGGACCAGCACCCAGCCGGATTACAATTGTACCCCCGGGGGTAGGCCTATATAAACCCCCCGGGACACCCATGCAAAGGGTTGGCTTCTTAGCATTACACACACACCATAGAGAGAGAGAGAAGCAAGAGCTAGCCTTGTTCTCCTTCTCCCTTGAACCCAACAGCTCTAGGAGCGATTGTAGTTACTCTTTCTGATCTAGTGATCATGCGGAGACCCCGCAGAGCAGGACTAGGGGTGTTATCTCCTCGGAGAGCCCCGAACCTGGGTAAGATTCGTCGGCGTGCATGTCTTCGCCTCATCCCATTTCCAGGCACCGGCGACGTCTTATTGGCACCCACAATGATAAGCCACCCGTTGGCATATGTCGCACCTACCACCCGACATTTGGCGCCCACCGTGGGGCCAGGTGCACCGTTGTCCGGAGACCTGTTCTGGATGGGAACCCTCTTCCTCCCCCGCGAGCACAGCCAGCCTGCTGCGTCCGGTGGCGTTTGCCTCGACGCGCTGCAAGGCGTCGACGACGCCTGCGTAGCGAGCTGCCTCGCCGATCTCCTCGGCGAGACTCGCATCTCCGACGAGCCTGCGTCCGACGCAGGCACGGACTACCCCGAGAGCCGCCTCGTCAGCCTCCTCGACCAGCTTCACGTCTCCAGCGAGCCTGCTGCAGACTTGGAGTCGGTCGGCTCCACCGACCCGATGCTCGTCAACTCCGACACGGCATCGCTCGACGCCTACCCCTCCGACGTGGTGGTCTTCGACGATCCTCTCCCTCGAGCTGACAGTGGCAGCAGCGCTGTCACCGAAGTGTTGGTCATCAGCCACGTTGCCAACTCAGGCGAGAACGCCCACGGCGCCCTGCAAGCGGCAATGCACGACCTCTCCGTCCCCATCCCGGCCGACGCCGACGCCGAGTCCCTGGAGGCACGTCGCCTCGCCCTCGTCGCGGAGGGCCAGAAGATAGCCTCCATGAGACGCCTCACCGAGGCCCACCAGCGCGAAGTCGACCGCGCCGCCTTTGGTACGCCGCCGCCTAGCGGCCCGAGCCGAGCCGGCTTCGTCCAGAAGCGCGGCGCGGCTATTGCCAGCATGCTGGGGGCAGATCGCCCCGTCTACGCCACCCCGCTCGAGAATCTGCGAGCCGCTCAGGCGGCCGCCGAAGAGCTAAATGGGCTGGGAGCCGATGAGCTCCCCTACATGACAAGACGGATCCAGCAGCTGATCGACGCGGCGTCAGAACGGCACGAAGCCGGCGCCCGCGCCGATAGTCATCCCCCGCGCCGGGAGCACGCCGCGACGTCCCACTCGCCGACTGCGAGCGGCGCCCGCCAGAAGAAAGACAAGGAGCCGGCTGCCAGCCGCAGCCGGACTCGCATCACCATCGAGCGCGACGTGGAAGGCCGCCCTCGAGCAGTGGAACGCCAGGGAAATCTGCCTCCTCCCCCGCCTCGAAGAGAGAGACGTCTCACTCCGCCGCCTATCACGCACCCGACTCTTGGCGACCGACTCGGCCGCCGAGAAGGAGTCGGCGAGAACGACGCCCGCCACCGGATCGACCGCCTTGCTCGATCCTTGGTGTTAGAAGAAGAAGACGATGTCGGCCCGCCATGCTTTGGCCCCCGCATCCGCGACGAGCCCTTCCCCAAAGGGTTCTCGCTCCCCAAAGACACGCCCAAGTACAACGGCTCAGTGAAGCCGGAAGATTGGCTCATCGACTACTCCACTGCTGTCAGCATAGCCAACGGCAATCGGCGCGTAGCCGTGAAGTACGTCCCCCTTATGCTGCAAGGCACGGCGCGCACCTGGCTCAACAGCCTCAAGCCTTACAGCATCAACAGCTGGCTGGACTTCACGGAAGTCTTCCTCCGCAACTTCACCAGCACGTACAAGCGGCCTCCCAAGCCTCGCCAGCTCTCCCTTTGCGTCCAAGGGCCCAACGAGTCGACCCGCGACTACCTCACGCGGTGGGCCGAGCTCCGCAACTCCTGCGAGGGGGTGCACGAGGTTCAGGCCATCGAGTACTTCACCACCGGGTGCCGAGAGGGCACCCTCCTCAAGCACCGACTCCTCTGCGACGAGCCGGCTACCCTCGACGAACTCCTGATCATTGCAGACAAATACGCCACGGCCGACTCCTCAATGAAGACCGAGCTTCGAGTGGACGCCTCCGGGAAGGTGATTGCTCCGGCTCCCAAGACGCCGGCTGGCGACTCCAATCGGCACCCCTACCAGAACGATCACAAGAGCAAGGCCCCCATGCCGACTTCCACCAGTCGGCAGGTGGCCACAGTTGAAGATGAGCAGCCCGAAGAACGGCCCGCTCCCAAGAAGAAGGGTGGCAGGCCGGCTTGGCAGCCGGCTTTCTCTTACGAGCAGGCTCTTGACGCCCCCTGCAAGTTCCACAGCGGCGCGAAGCCGTCCAACCACACGACCCGAAAATGCCACTGGCTCACACGAATCTCCAAGGGCGAAGGGTTGTTGCCGCCTCCGCCTCCCGGCCCGCCGCCTCCAGCCCCCCAGCAGCCGGCGGCTCGGCCGGCAGTCGGAGCCATCCAAGACGAATTCCCTGAAGAGCACGCCGCCTACGTCGTCTTCACCAGTCAAGCCGACGACAAGCGTAGTCGGCGCCGTCAGCATCAAGAAGTCAATGCAGTCGCCTCCAGCGCCCCCGAGTTCATGCACTGGTCAGAGAAGCCAATCAGCTGGAGCCAGGCCGACCACCCAGAGGTGATGCCATCCCCTGGCTCCTATGCACTGGTCTTGGATGTTACCCTCGCGACGGAGAGGCGAGCTGCCCGATTCTCCCGCGTCCTGATAGATGGCGGAAGCAGTATCAATATACTGTACCGCGATACCATGGAGAAGCTGAACATCAAGGCGAAGCAGCTTATGCCAAGCCGAACCGTGTTCCATGGTATCATCCCCGGCTTGTCTTGCTCCCCAATCGGCAAGATTAAAATTGATGTTCTCTTCGGAGACAAAGATCATTTTCACCGAGAAGCGATCTGGTTCGAGGTAGTGGATTTGGAGAGCCCCTATCATGTTCTGCTTGGCCGACCTGCTCTGGCCAAGTTCATGGCTGTACCCCACTACGCCTACCTGAAGATGAAGATGCCGAGCTCGAAGGGGATCATCACGGTAGCCGGCGATTACAAGAAGTCCATCGAGTGCGCCATGGCCAGTAGCCGGCTGGCCGAGTCCCTCGTAGTGGCAGAAGAAAAGAAGATGCTGGAGCGAGTTGTGGCCATGGCCAGCAAGCAGCCGGCCTTGTCCCCCAACCCCAAAGATTGTGATGCACAGGGCTTGTTCCGGCCAGCCAAAGAGACGAAGAAGATACCTCTGGACCCGGAGAACCCGGAGAGGTTTGCCGTCATTGGGGCAAACTTGGACAGTAAATAGGAAGGCGAGCTCGTCGACTTCCTCCGTGAGAATCGATACATCTTTGCATGGTCCCCAAAGGACATGCCGGGTGTCCCGAAGGATTTCGCCGAGCACAAATTACATGTCCGAGCCGACGCGAAGCCGGTCAAGCAACCCCTCCGCCGACTGTCAGAAGAGAAGCGAAGAATCGTAGGAGAAGAGATAGCCCGGCTCCTTGCCGCTGGCTTTATCATGGAAGTGTTTTTTCCAGAGTGGCTTGCCAACCCAGTTCTGGTACTGAAGAAGAATAACAAGTGGCGTATGTGTATAGACTACACCAGCCTGAACAAGGCCTGCCCCAAGGATCCGTTTGCTCTGCCGCAGATTGACCAAGTGATAGACTCCACAGCCGGATGCGAGCTGTTGAGTTTTTTGGATGCCTACTCAGGGTACCATCAGATCAAGTTGGACCCGGCTGACCGCCTGAAGACTGCCTTCATCACACCATTTGGAGCTTTCTGCTACCTGACTATGACATTCGGCTTGAGGAATGCCGGTGCCACTTTTCAGCGTTGCATGCAGAAATGCCTCTTGAAACAACTCGGCAGAAATGCCCATGTCTATGTAGACGACATTGTGGTGAAGACAGAGAAGCATGGTACCCTGCTGTAAGATCTCAAAGAAACATTCGCCAACTTGCGCCGATTCCAAATCAAGCTCAACCCCGAGAAGTGCGTGTTCAGAGTACCAGCCGGCCAGCTGCTAGGCTTCCTGGTCTCCGAATGCGGCATCGAGTGCAACCCTGTCAAGATCAAGGCCATCGAGAGGATGGAGATTCCCACCAAACTGCGAGATGTGCAGAAGTTCACCGGCTACTTAGCCTCCCTGAATCGCTTTATCAGCCGACTAGGAGAGAAGGCTCTCCCCCTGTACCGACTCATGAAGAAGTCCACTCACTTTGAGTGGAATGACCAAGCCGACCAAGCCTTCCATGAGTTGAAGAAGATGCTGACCACTCCGCCTGTCCTGGCAGCGCCGACTGAGAAGGAGCCCATGCTCCTCTACATTGCCGCGACCAGCCGAGTAGTCAGTACTGTTGTTCTGGTGCAGCGCCCGGAAGAAGGCCGAGCCCAGCTAGTCCAGAGGCCGGTGTACTACCTAAGCGAAGTGCTATCCAGCTCAAAGCAGAACTACCCGCATTACCAGAAGATGTGCTATGGGGTGTACTTCGCCGCCAAGAAACTGAAGCCCTACTTCCAAGAGCATCCCATCCGGTCGTGTGCACCGCCCGCTCGCCGAGATCATAGGCAGCCGGGATGCATCCGGACGGGTGGCTAAATGGGCCATTGCACTGGCGCCGTACACAATCTTCTACCAACCCCGCACCGCCATCAAGTCCCAAGCACTGGCCGACTTCCTCGTCGAGTGGGCCGAGACCCAGTACCTACCGCCGGCTCCCGACTCTACCCATTGGCGGATGCACTTTGACGGGTCCAAGATGCGCACTGGCTTGGGAGCCGGCATCGTCCTCACCTCTCCCAAAGGCGACAAACTCAAGTACACACTGCAGATCCACTTCGCCGCCTCCAACAACGTGGCCGAGTACGAGGCGCTCGTACATGGGCTCCGGCTAGCCAAAGAGCTCGGCATACGCCGGATCCTGTGTTACGGCGACTCGGACTTGGTGGTCCAGCAGTCGTCTGGCGACTGGGATGCCAAGGACGCGAACATGGCGAGCTATTGATTCCTCGTCCAACAGATCAGCGGATACTTCGAAGGGTGCGAGTTCCTTCACGTGCCAAGGGCCGACAACGACCAAGCAGATACCCTAGCACGGATCGGCTCCACCCGACAAGCCATACCGACTGGCGTCTCCCTCCAGCGCCTCCTCAAGCCGTCCATCAAGCCGTCTCCAGAGTCGGACTCTATCTTCGTACCGCCTGCGTCAGATGCAGCCGGATCCGACTGGAGGAACCCCGCAGGCGGCACGGGGACTTCGACAACTGGCCCGGGGACTGTCGTAGTCGCACCCGGCCCGGGGACTTCAGAACCCGGCCCGGGGACTGCAGCAGTCGTCCCGGGGACTGCAACGACACAAGAAGCGGTGGCCGACTCCAACTCCTCGCCACCCAACCCACCCACCCGAGTCATGGTGGCTACACTAACAGAAGAAGAAGTCACAGCTCCATCATGGGCCCAGCCCATCCTCAAGTTCCTAGTCAGCAGAGAGCTGCCGGCTGATGAGATCTCAGCAAGACTAGTGCAACAACGAGCCGGAGCATATGCAATAATCAACAGAGAGCTTGTGAAGCGCAGCGTCACTGGAGTCTTCCAGCGTTGTGTCGAACCAGAAAAAGGAGTGGCAATCCTCAAAGATATCCACCAAGGCGAATGCGGCCACCACGCAGCCTCAAGATCACTTGTGGCCAAGGCTTTCCGCCATGGTTTCTTTTGGCCGACTGCCTTGGAAGATGCTAAAGAGATAGTCAAGAGCTGCAGAGGATGCCAAGTTTTTAGTTCCAAGCAACACCTGCCGGCTTCTGCAATCAAGACCATTCCCCTCACCTGGCCTTTTGCCGTCTGGGGACTGGACATGGTGGACCCTTTCAAGACAGCCCGCGGCGGCTTGACGCATCTACTTGTCGCTGTGGACAAGTTCACAAAGTGGATCGAAGCAAAGCCGATCAAGAAGCTGAACGGGCCAACTGTCGTAACATTCATCACCGACATCACTACTCGGTACGGCGTGCCGCACAGCATCATCACCGACAACGGCACGAACTTCGCCAAAGGAGTACTGGCACGTTTCTGCGCGACGCAGGGCATCCGACTGGACTTAGCGTCCGTTGCCCACCCGCAGTCAAACGGCCAGGTCGAGCGAGCAAATGGACTCATCCTCTCCGGCATCAAGCCCCGACTGGTTGTACCACTGGAGCGATCGGCCGGCTGTTGGCTCGATGAGCTGCCGGCTGTCCTCTGGAGTCTGCGCACTACACCCAACAAGTCAACCGGCTTTACTCCATTCTTCCTTGTATATGGTGCCGAGGCTATCATCCCAACAGACATCGAGTTCGACTCGCCTCGGGTCACCATGTACACGGAGGCGGTGTTGGAAATATGCCCTAGAGGCAATAATAAATAGGTTATTATTATATTTCCTTGTTCATGATAATCGTTTATTATCCATGCTAGAATTGTATTGATAGGAAACTCAGATACATGTGTGGATACATAGACAACACCATGTCCCTAGTAAGCCTCTAGTTGATTAGCTCGTTGATCAATAGATGGTTACGGTTTCCTGACCATGGACATTGGATGTCGTTGATAACGGGATCACATCATTAGGAGAATGATGTGATGGACAAGACCCAATCCTAAGCCTAGCACAAGATCGTGTAGTTCGTTTGCTCAGAGCTTTTCTAATGTCAAGTATCATTTCCTTAGACCATGAGATTGTGCAACTCCCGGATACCGTAGGAATGCTTTGGGTGTGCCAAACGTCACAACGTAACTAGGTGGCTATAAAGGTGCACTACGGGTATCTGCGAAAGTGTCTGTTGGGTTGGCACGAATCGAGACTGGGATTTGTCACTCCGTGTAAACGGAGAGGTATCTCTGGGCCCACTCGGTAGGACATCATCATAATGTGCACAAGGTGACCAAGGAGTTGATCACGGGATGATGTGAGTTACGGAACGAGTAAAGAGACATGCCGGTAACGAGATTGAACAAGGTATAGGGATACCCACGATCGAATCTCGGGCAAGTAACATACCGTTAGACAAAGGGAATTGCATACGGGATTGATTGAATCCCCGACATCGTGGTTCATCCGATGAGATCATCGTGGAACATGTGGGAGCCAACATGGGTATCCAGATCCCGCTGTTGGTTATTGACCGGAGAACGTCTCGGTCATGTCTGCATGGTTCCCGAACCCGTAGGGTCTACACGCTTAAGGTTCGATGACGCTAGGGTTATAGGGAAAGTATATATGTGGTTACCGAATGTTGTTCGGAGTCCCGGATGAGATCCCGGACGTCACGAGGAGTTCCGGAATGGTCCGGAGGTAAAGATTTATATATGGAAAGTTGTTGTTCGGGTTCCGGGAAAAGTTCGGGTTTTTTCGGTATTGTACCGGGAAGCTTCCAGAAGGTTCCGGAGGATTCCGGAGGGGTCCGGAGGTCCGGAAAATGTTCCACCACGTCCAATACAGCAGCATGGGCTGTAAGGGAGCGCCCTAGCCTTAATGGGCCAGGGGCACCAGCCCCCCCAAGGCCCATGCGCATGGGAGAGGGGAAACCCTAAGGGGGAGGGCCTCCACTTGACTTGGGAGGCACTCCTCCCCCCTTTGGCCGCCCCCCCAAGCCCCATCTAGGGCTGGCCGCACCCCTTGAGGGGGAAAACCCTAGATGGGGGCGCAGCCCTCCCCCTCCCCTATATATATTGAGGTTTTGGGGCTGCCATAGACATGAGAACGTCTCCTTTTTGGCGCAGCCCTACCCCTCTTCCTCCTTCTCCTCTCCCGCGGTGCTTGGCGAAGCCCTGCGGGATTGCCACGCTCCTCCACCACCACCATGCCATCGTGTTGCTGCTGGATGGAGTCTTCCCCAACCTCTCCCTCTCTCCTTGCTGGATCAAGGCATGGGAGACGTCACCGGGCTGCACGTGTGTTGAACGCGGAGGCACCGTTCTTTCGGTGCTTAGATCGGAATCAACCGCGATCTGAATCGCTACGAGTACGACTCCCTCATCCGCGTTCTTGCAACGCTTCCGCATCGCGATCTACAAGGGTATGTAGATTCACTCCCCTTCTCCTCGTTGCTAGATTACTCAATAGATTGATCTTGGTGATGCGTAGAAAATTTTGAATTTCTGCTACGTTCACCAACAGTGGCATCATGAGCTAGGTCTATGCGTAGTTTCTATGCACGAGTAGAACACAAAGTAGTTGTGGGCGTCGATGTTGTCAATTCTTCTTGCCGCTACTAGTCTTATCTTGTTTCGGCGGCATTGTGGGATGAAGCGGCCCGGACCGACCTTACACGTACGCTTACGTGAGACAGGTTCCACCGACTGACATGCACTAGTTGCATAAGGTGGCTAGCGGGTGTCTGTCTCTCCCACTTTAGTCGGAACGGATTCGATGAAAAGGGTCCTTATGAAGGGTAAATAGAAATTGGCATATCACGTTGTGGTCATACGTAGGTAAGAAACGTTCTTGCTAGAAACCTACAAACCACGTAAAAAAAAACTTGCAACAACAATTAGAGGACGTCTAACTTGTTTTTGCAGCAAGTGCTATGTGATGTGATATGGCCAGAAGATGTGATGAATGATATATGTGATGTATGAGATTGATCATATTCTTGTAATAAGAATCACGACTTGCATGTCGATGAGAATGACAACCGGCAGGAGCCATAGGAGTTGTCTTTATTATTTTGTATGACCTGCGTGTCATTGAATAACGCCATGTAAATTACTTTACTTTATTGCTAAACGCGTTAGCCATAGAAGTTGAAGTAACCGTTGGCGTGACAACTTCATGAAGACACAATGATGGAGATCATGATGATGGAGATCATGGTGTCATGCCGGTGACAAGGATGATCATGGTGCCCCGAAGATGGAGATCAAAGGAGCATGATGATATTGGCCATATCATGTCACTATTTGATTGCATGTGATGTTTATCATGTTTTTGCATCTTATTTGCTTAGAACGGCGGTAGTAAGTAAGATGATCCCTCACTAAAATTTCAAGAAAGTGTTCACCCTAACTGTGCACCGTTGCGAAGGTTCGTCGTTTCGAAGCACCACGTGATGATCGGGTGTGATAGATTCTTACGTTCGAATACAACGGGTGTTGACGAGCCTAGCATGTACAGACATGGCCTCGGCACACACGCAATACACTTAGGTTGACTTGACGAGCCTAGCATGTACAGACATGGCCTCGGAACACAAGAGACCGAAAGGTCGAACATGAGTCGTATAGCAGATACGATCAACATGGAGATGTTCACCGATGATGACTAGTCCGTCTCACGTGATGATCGGACACGGCCTAGTTTGACTCGGATCATGTATCACTTAGATGACTAGAGGGATGTCTATCTGAGTGGGAGTTCAATAATCAGATGAACTTCATTATCATGAACATAGTCAAAAAGGTATTTGCAAATTATGTCATAGCTTGCGCTTTAAGTTCTACTGGTTAAGATATGTTCCTAGAGAAAATTTAGTTGAAAGTTGGTAGTAGCAATTATGCGGACTGGGTCCGTAAACTGAGGATTATCCTCATTGCTGCACAGAAGGCTTATGTCCTTAATGCACCGCTCGGTGTGCTGAACCTCAGCGTCGTCTGTAGATGTTACGAAACATCTGACATACACGTTTTGATGACTACGTGATAGTTCAGTGCGGTTTAGAATTGAGGCACCAAAGACGTTTTTTGAAACGTCGCAGAACATGTGAGTTGTTCCGAAGACTGAAATTGGGATTTCAGACCAGTGCCCACGTCAAGAGGTATGAGACCTCTGACAAGTTTCTTAAGCCTGCAAACTAAGGGAGGAAAGCTCAATCGTTGAGCGTGTGCTCAGATTGTCTGAGTGCCACAATCGCTTGAATCGAGTGGGAGTTAATCTCCCAGATGAGATAGTGATAGTTCTCCATAGTCACTGCCACCAAGCTAGTAGAGCTTCGTGATGAACTATAACATATCAAGGATAGTTATGATGATCCTTGAGCTATTCGCGATGTTTGACACCGCGAGAGTAGAAATCGAGAAGGAGCATCAATTGTTGATGGTTAGTAAAACCACTAGTTTAAGAAGGGCAAGGGCAAAAGGGATACTTCATGAAACAGCAAGTCGTTTGCTGCTCTAGCGAAGAATCCCAAGGTTGAACCCAAACCCGAGACTAAGTGCTTCTGTAATGAGAGGAACGGTCACTGAAGCAGTACTACCCTAGATACTTGGTAGATGAGAAGGCAGGCAAGGTCGACAGAAGTATATTGGATATACGTTATATGAATGTGTACTTTACTAGTACTCCTAGCAGCACCAGGGTATTAGATACTGGTTCGGTTGCTAAGTGTTAGTAACTCGAAATAAAAGCTGCGGAATAAATGGGGACTAGCTAAAGGTGAGATGACGATATGTGTTGGAAGTGTTTCCAAGGTTGATGTGATCAAGCATCGCATGCTCCCTCTACCATCGAGATTTGGTGTTTGCGTTGAACATGATCGGATTATGTTTACCGCAAAACGGTTATTCATTTAAGGAGAATAATGGTTACTCTGTTTATTTGAATAAAACCTTCAATGGTCTTGCACCTGAAATGAATCTCGATCGTAGTGATACACATGTTCGTGCCAAAAGATATAAAATAGTAATGATAGTACCACATACTTGTGGCACTGCCACTTGAGTCATATTGGTATAGAACGCATGAGGAAGCTCCATGTGGATGGATCTTTGGACTCGCTCATTTTTTGAAAAGATTGAGACATGCGAACCATGTCTATTGGTATATATGCATGAAGAAACTCCATGCAGATGGATCGTTTAGACTCACTTGATTATGAATCACTTGAGACATGCAAATCATACCACATGGGCAAGATGACTGAAAGTCCTCGTTTTCAGTAAGATGGAACAAGAGAGCAACTTATTGGAAGTAATACATTTTGATGTACGCAGTCCAATGAGTGCTGAGGCATGCAGTGGATATCGTTATGTTCTTACTTCACAGATAATTTGAGTAGATGCTGAGTGTATTTACTTGATGAAACACTAGTCTGAATTATTGAAAGGTTCAAGTAATTTCAGAGTGAAGTTGAAGATCGTCGTAACAAGAGGATAAAATGTCTGTGATATGATCATAGAGATGAGTATCTGAGATACGAGTTTGGCACACAATTGAGACATTGTGGAAAGTGTTTCACAATTAATACCGCCTGGAACACCATAGTGTGATGGTGTGTCCGAACATCATAACTGCACCCTATTGGATATGGTGCATACCATGATGTTTCTTATCAAATTACCACTATCGTTTATGGGTTAGGCATTAGAGACAACCGCATTCACTTTAAAAGGGGCACCACGCAATTCCGTTGAGACGACACCGTTTAGAGAAACCTAAGTTGTCGTTTCTTAAAAGTTTGGGGCTGCGATGCTTATGTGAAAAAGTTTCAAGCTGATAAGCTCGAACCCAAAGCGGATAAATACATCTTCATAGAAAACCCAAAACAGTTGGGTATACCTCCTATTTCAGATCTGGAAGCAAAAGTAATTGCTTCTAGAAACAGGTCCTTTCTCGAGGAAAAGTTTCTCTCGAAAGAATTGAGTGGGAGGATGGTGGAGACTTGATAAGGTTATTGAACCGTCACTTCAACTAGTGTGTAGCAGGGCACAGGAAGTTGTTCCTGTGGCACCTACACCAGTTGAAGTGGAAGCTTATGATAGTGATCATGAAACTTCGGATCAAGTCACTACCAAACCTCGTAGGACGACGAGGATGCGTGCTACTTCAGAGTGGTACGTGATCCTGTCTTGAAACTCATGTTGTTAGACAACAATGAACCTACGAGCTATGGAGAAGCGATGGTGGGCCCATATTCCGACAAATGGTTAGAATCCATGAAATCCGAGATAAATGGAGAAGAAGACGGACGTGGACGGTAATGTTACCGTCTATGAAGCTCGACTTGTGGCAAAGAGTATTTTCACAAGTTCAATGAGTTGACTACGATGAGATTTTCTCATCCGTAGTGATGCTTGAGTCCGTCGGAATCATGTTAGCATTAGCTGCATTTATGAAATCTGGCAGATGGATGTCAAAACAAGTTTCCTTACCAGTTTTCGTAAGGAAAGGTTGTATGTGATACAATCAGAAAGGTTTTGTCCATCCTAAGGATGCTAAAAGGTATGCTAGCTCCAGCGATCCTTCTAAGGACTGGAGTAAGCATCTCGGAGTTGGAATGTGCGCTTTGATGAGATGATCAAAGATTTTAGATTTATACAAAGTTTATGAGAAACTTGTATTTCCAATAAAGTGAGTGGGAGCGCTACAACATTTCTGATAAGTATATGTGAATGACATATTGTTGATCCGAAATGATGTAAAATTTCTGGAAAGCATAAAGGGTTGTTTGAAAGGAGTTTTTCAAAGGAAGACCTGGATAAAAGCTGCTTACATATTGGGCATCAAGATCTATAGAGATAGATCAAGACGCCCGATGATACTTTCAAAAGAACGCACACCTTGACATGATTTTGAAAGAGTTCAAAATAGATCAGCAAAGAAGGAGTTCTTGGCTGTGTTACAAGGTGTGAGTATTGAGTAAGACTCAAGACCTGACCACAGCAGAAGAGAGAGAAAGGACGAAGGTCGTCCCCTATGCTTTAGACGTAGGCTCTGCAGTATGCTATGCTGTGTACAGCACATGAAGTGTGCCTTGCCATGAGTTGGTCAAGGGGTACAATAGTGATCCGGGAATGGATCACATGACAGCGGTCGAACTTATCCTTAGTATCTAGTGGACTAAGGAATTTTCTCGATTATGGAGGTGAAAAGGAGTTCGTCGTAAAGGGTTACGTCGATGCGAACTTTGACACTAATCCGGATGACTCTGAGTAGTAAACCGGATTCGTATAGTAGAGCAATTATTTGAAATGGCTCCAAATAGCGCGTGGTAGCATCCACAAGATGACATAGATATTCATAAAGCACACACGGATCTGAAAGGTTCAGACCCGTTGACTAATAACCTCTCTCACAAGCATAACATGATCAAACCAGAACTCATTGAGTGTTAATCACATAGAGATGTGAACTAGATTGTTGACTCTAGTAAAATCTTGGGTGTTTGGTCACATGGTGATGTGACCTGTCAGTGTTAATCACATGGTGATGTGAACTAGATTATTGACTCTAGTGCAAGTGGGAGACTGTTGGAAATATGCCCTAGAGGCAATAATAAATAGGTTATTATTATATTTCCTTGTTCATGATAATCGTTTATTATCCATGCTAGAATTGTATTGATAGGAAACTCAGATACATGTGTGGATACATAGACAACACCATGTCCCTAGTAAGCCTCTAGTTGATTAGCTCGTTGATCAATAGATGGTTACGGTTTCCTGACCATGGACATTGGATGTCATTGATAACGGGATCACATCATTAGGAGAATGATGTGATGGACAAGACCCAATCCTAAGCCTAGCACAAGATCGTGTAGTTCGTTTGCTCAGAGCTTTTCTAATGTCAAGTATCATTTCCTTAGACCATGAGATTGTGCAACTCCCGGATACCGTAGGAATGCTTTGGGTGTGCCAAACGTCACAACGTAACTGGGTGGCTATAAAGGTGCACTACGGGTATCTCCGAAAGTGTCTGTTGGGTTGGCACGAATCGAGACTGGGATTTGTCACTCCGTGTAAACGGAGAGGTATCTCTGGGCCCACTCGGTAGGACATCATCATAATGTGCACAAGGTGACCAAGGAGTTGATCACGGGATGATGTGAGTTACGGAACGAGTAAAGAGACATGCCGGTAACGAGATTGAACAAGGTATAGGGATACCGACGATCGAATCTCGGGCAAGTAACATACCGTTAGACAAAGGGAATTGCATACGGGATTGATTGAATCCCCGACATCGTGGTTCATCCGATGAGATCATCGTGGAACATGTGGGAGCCAACATGGGTATCCAGATCCCGCTGTTGGTTATTGACCGGAGAACGTCTCGGTCATGTCTGCATGGTTCCCGAACCCGTAGGGTCTACACGCTTAAGGTTCGATGACGCTAGGGTTATAGGGAAAGTATATATGTGGTTACCGAATGTTGTTCGGAGTCCCGGATGAGATCCCGGATGTCACGAGGAGTTCCGGAATGGTCCGGAGGTAAAGATTTATATATGGAAAGTTGTTGTTCGGGTTCCGGGAAAAGTTCGGGTTTTTCGGTATTGTACCGGGAAGCTTCCAGAAGGTTCCGGAGGATTCCGGAGGGGTCCGGAGGTCCGGAAAATGTTCCACCACGTCCAATACAGCAGCATGGGCTGTAAGGGAGCGCCCTAGCCTTAATGGGCCAGGGGCACCAGCCCCCCCAAGGCCCATGCGCATGGGAGAGGGGAAACCCTAAGGGGGAGGGCCTCCACTTGACTTGGGAGGCACTCCTCCCCCCTTTGGCCGCCCCCCCAAGCCCCATCTAGGGCTGGCCGCACCCCTTGAGGGGGAAAACCCTAGATGGGGGCGCAGCCCTCCCCCTCCCCTATATATATTGAGGTTTTGGGGCTGCCATAGACATGAGAACGTCTCCTTTTTGGCGCAGCCCTACCCCTCTTCCTCCTTCTCCTCTCCCGCGGTGCTTGGCGAAGCCCTGCGGGATTGCCACGCTCCTCCACCACCACCATGCCGTCGTGTTGCTGCTGGATGGAGTCTTCCCCAACCTCTCCCTCTCTCCTTGCTGGATCAAGGCATGGGAGACGTCACCGGGCTGCACGTGTGTTGAACGCGGAGGCACCGTTCTTTCGGTGCTTAGATCGGAATCAACCGCGATCTGAATCGCTACGAGTACGACTCCCTCATCCGCGTTCTTGCAACGCTTCCGCATCGCGATCTACAAGGGTATGTAGATTCACTCCCCTTCCCCTCGTTGCTAGATTACTCAATAGATTGATCTTGGTGATGCGTAGAAAATTTTGAATTTCTGCTACGTTCCCCAACAGGCGGAGGCCAAGGAAGCAAGAGAAGACGGCGTCGACCTACTAGAAGAAGGCCGGCTGTTAGCACTCAGCCGGTCCGCCATCTACCAGCAAGGGTCGCGCCGCTACCACAACCGCAAGGTCAAGCCAAGATCCTTCCAAGAGGGCGACCTTTTGCTCCGGCGGATCCAGCGAACAGCCGGCCAGCACAAGCTCTCGGCCCCTTGGGAAGGCCCCTTCGTCATCAGCAAGGCACTAGGCAACGACTCCTACTACTTGATCGACGCGCAAAAACCAAGAGCACGCAAGAGAGACGACTCCGGCAAGGAGTCGGAGCGACCATGGAACGCGAACCTCCTGAGAAGATTTTACAGTTGAAAGCAGTATGTATCATTCTACCCTTTTGTATTAAGTACGAACCAACAGGCCCCCCGAACAGTACTCGGGGACTGCCTTTATTTATCTATGAATGACGAGTGTCATATCCATGAATGTATCATTACATTTGATTTGTCGTCTGGCACCGGGTTCGACTAGTCGGCCCGGGGACTGGCCGCCTTGAGCTATATTAAAAGTTCTACCTGAAGTCAGACAACTAGTGTGCCGGCTCCCGAATCCTCTCTTGTTGAAAGTCGCAGCTCGAAGAACCGACTGTCCGACTAGCAAGAGACAAGGCAGAAAGGATGCCCACACGAAAAACGACTAAGGACTAACGAACTTATATAGCGAAAAGACGGCCTCCAACCACGCCTGCCGGCTGTCAGAACAGCCGGCTGGCCGGCTTCCTAAAACACTTAGCTCTAATCTAGCAAAGCTAGAGTACTTGCCCCCCCCAATTGGCCAAGCACTCCTCCAGCTACAGATTGCAGAGCAACTGTTTGACTGAGGAGGCGGCAACCAAGGGAGGGCGGCAAAGGAAACAGCAGAAGGGTGAAAAGAAAAGTACGAGGAAAAGCCAAATGCACGCATAAGTTATATATACATATAAAAGCCCCCAACAGGCCGGCAATCGACATAGTTTGAATACACCCCCAGTGGGTGGAATTGTGCAGACTTAACAGAATATTGTTCCAAAAGTGACAAGACAGGAAAACAAAAGATAGCAGACTAGACTAAGGCGCGGTGCGGGAGCCAGGCTGGTCGGTGGAGATGGCGTCACCGGCTGAAGGAGTGGCCGGCTAGCGGGTCTCGGCTTGGTCACCACCAGTGGCAGGCGACGCACCCATGCGTGACGTGGTGCTGGAGGCGCGGTCAGGCTGAGGCTGGTCGGCCGCTCCACCATCCGGCTCGGCGTCTTCACCCTCCTCCTCTTCCTCGCCCTCGTCGCTGGAGTCGATCTCCTCCGCCGAGTCTTCATCATCTGTTGGGTTCAGCCCGAACCACTCCTCCGGCTGGGCGACACCGTTGTCATCTACCTCAGGGGCGAAGACGCTGGTGTCGGTGTAGTTGGCGATCGCCGAAGCCCGCCGGATGATAGCCGGCCGCGCCGGCTCCAGCTCCGTGTCGGCTTGCTGCCGCCAGGTAGCCAGCTGTCCAGGCTCAGGCCGGGATACCAGGCCTTGACGAACTCCAGCGCCCGCCTGGCGCCGGACCGAGCCACCGAGGCCTTCCAGGCTTCAAAGCGGCCGACTGCCACCTCCAGCCAGTCGGCAGTCCGACTGGGGGTGTGAGGAACCACTTGGCCGGGCCAGAGGGCGGCCAACACTTGCGCCCCAGCGCGCTGAAGCCGGCGAAGCAGTCGGTGAGCCGGCTGGAGACGGGCCTGGATTGCCAAGAGCTGCTCCTCCAGCGAACGGCCAGCGGTTGGTGCAATCTCGAAGCCAGCCTACCTTCGCGCTTGGCAGCGGGCCTCGATGATCTGGTTGGCGGCGGTAGAATAGCCAGAGAAGTACTCTGTGCAAGAAAGAAAGAGAAGGAAGAGAAAACACCAAGTCAGAAAACGAGCCAAAAGCGGCAGACGGCAAGAAAGGACGAAGAAGTAGGCGGCTTACCGTCAACCAGATCTTCGATCTGACCATAGCCAGTGATCAGAGTCTGCCTTACTTCAGCCCAGTCAGCCGTTTCTGTCTCGTACTCGGCCTGGAGGGCGGCTTCGCGGTCCTGCACCGCCTTCAGAGCCGCCTTGTGGCCCTCCTCCTAGTCGGCCAACTTCTTGGCCAGGCAGTCACGGTCCTGCACCAAGGCGGCAAGCTCGGCCTCCTTGGCACGAAGGGCAGTCTGAGACTCTCCCAGCTGTGCCCTCAGACTGGCGTTGGCCGCTGCAGAGACGGCAGAAAAAGAAGAAACAATAAGAGGAAGTCGTCAAGGAAGATCCGACCCGACTGCTCAGCAGTCGGCCCGAATCTCGGGGACTACACCCAGTGGGTGCGCTGACGCGCCCCCACGTGAGATCAAGAACAAAAGCACTTACCCCGGCTCTCAGTTAGGTCGGCGGTCTTCTGGGTCAGCTCCCGAGCCTGGGAGTTGAAGGCAGCCGCGTGAAGATTGTGGTAGTCCTGCAAGACAGGCAGAAGATCGGAGTAAGAACAAGAATAGCAAAGCCAAATCCACTAAGAAGTTCCAAGCCGCCTGCTCAGCAGCCGACTCGGAACTCGGGGACTACACCCAGTGGGTGCGCTGACGCGCCCCCACGGAAGAAACCAAGATCAAGAAGAAGCAAGATAAGAAGACTGACCCGGATGGCCGCCCGCGTCGCAAGGAATTCGTCGGTGTACTGCCTCAGCGCCGTAGCCTGGGCCTGGAGCCGGGTCCGGACGTCCTGCGCGGCCACGTTCATCACGGCCGTCCCTCCGCCCGGCGTCCACCCCGAGGTGGCGCTGGCCACCTCCACGTCCTGGGCCGACGAGCTGGAGCCCGCGGCCGGCTGCGGCTCCGACGCAGCCTTCTGTGGCTCTGACGCAGCCTTCCCCGCGCGCCGGCTCGGCGGCATCCGGACCGCCAGCTCAGTCCTCGCGGCCGGCTCGCCCCCCGCCGACTGCGCAGGCGGCAGATTAGGCCGGCCGCCTTGAGCCGTCCCAGTCGGCGGGGTCGGCACCGGCGCCCTCTCCAGGATGACGACGTCGTCGTCCCTCTCCAGCCCTGGCTGGTCGCTGCCGGCTTCTTCTGGCGGGGGCTCCGGGGCCCCAGGCGCTGCGACGCGCTGTGGGGTGACCAACAAGGCCTCCTTCGCCGACGCCGCAGCTGCAGCCTCCGCTTGGGCCTTGGCTGCGGCATCGGCGCGCGCCTTCGCCGCCTCCTCCTCCTGCGCCGCCTGGGCGGCGGCTGCCTCCCGTGCGTTCCGTTCCGTCTCCGCCTGAAGGTCGGCACGGGGGTCCACGCGGCGAGTGGTGCTCCCAGATCCCCTCGGCGACTCAACGATGGAGGCGGCAGCCGCCCGCTCGAGCGACAATGGAGCTCTGGTTGTTTGGAGAAAAAGACGAGGATTCAGGAACCACCAGAGAAAAGAAAAAAGAAAAAAGAGTACATGAAGGAGCTTGAACTTACGCCGACACCGTCTGCGGTTGCTTCACCGTCTTGCGGAAGCGAGCCGCCTTCGCGGCCGCCTCCTCCCGCCTGGTCGCCGCTGCCCCGCCTCGGGGCTTCTTCGTCCGACTGCCGAACAAACCCTGTGCGGCGCGACGCTTTTGTCAGCCGCCCCGAGCAGGCGGTGCAGCGGAGGAACCCGCGCCGCGGCTAGATGCCGGCTGACGGCGTGGGACGACTTCGGCCTCGTCGTCGTCCGGCCAGTCGTCGAAGGTGACTCCATGCCCGGAGCCGCCTGCTTCGCCGCCGGCTTGGCCATCACCCAGGTCGGTGTTGTCGTCCATAGCGGCCACCCCCAAGTCGGGGTCCTCCAGATCGTGCTCTATCCGGTCGGGGGCGAATCGGCGCTCCGCGCCCGACCCGCCTGCAGGCCGAAGAAGAGGGCTCTGTCGAAAACAAGCCGACTAGTCAGAGTCGGCCAAAGGAACTCGGCGACAAAGCTGAGAGAAAAAGAAGAGACAAGGAGAACATACCGTGGGCGGTGGATTGGCTCGGCTATATGGCTCCTTGCCGAACTGCCACTCTTCGGAGAGTTTGCAGTTCGCAAGGTAGTTCACCATATAGGCCACCTCCTCGTGCAGCATGTCCTTGGTACACATCCGGCTTGGATCGAGCTGGCCGCTCATCTGACAGATCAGATGAGGGCGGCTCTGGAGCGGGAGTACCCGGCGCGTGACGAAGGCGGCCAGCAGGTCGGGCCCCAACAAGCCCTCCGACTAGGTCATCGCTCGCACTCGGGCGACGGCTGCGGATCCAGCCGTCATCAGCGTCACGGCCCGGTAGGACCACTGGGGCCTCCTGCCCGCCGGTGGGCCGGCTACGTAAGCCGGCAGGTTGACGTAGTCGCCCTGCGGGGCGATGTTCCTGACGTAGAAGCACGACTTTTGCCATAACTTCACCGACTGGGTCAGCGTGATGACGGGGAAGGGGTTGTCGGCAGCCACCCTCCGCATCACGATGAAGGCGCCAGTCTGAGCCGGCACGCCCTGCATGCGCGTGCCCATCTTGGACTGGAAGAACTCCCCCCAGAGCTCGAGGGTAGGGAGGACGCCGAGGTAGCCTTCGCACAGGGTGACGAAGGCAGACAGCAGCACCACCGCGTTCGGGGTAAGGTGGTGCGGCTGGAGCTGGTAGAACTCGAGCCAGGAGCGGCAGAAGGCGCTCACGGGCAGGCCGATGCCGCGCAAGAAATGCGAGCGGAAGACCACCCGCTCGCCCTCCCGCGGCTCCGGCGTAAGCTCCTTCGCCGGCGCCAGACGGACCTCCACCTTGTCCGCGCTGGGCAGCCGCCGCGTCTTGCGGAGGAAGTCGACGTGATCCTCGTGGACGTTGGAGCCGTCCCAATTCCCGCCGTACTGCTCCGTGGCGGGAGGCATGGTGAAAACGAGCGCGGCGGCGGAGGAACGAGTGGTGGAAGAGCGCGGCGGCGAGGCGCTGTTGCAAGAAAGGGCAGGAGGAAGAAGATGGTGGAAAGAGGAGGAGCGTGCGAGAGCCTGCCGCTCTCCCCCTCCCCCTACTTATAGCTTCGCAAGGTGAAGCCAGGGAGGCCGGACGTGGGGTGAGACGTGGGATTAACTGCACCCACTCCCCCCACGCCTCGCGGTTATTGCGCCCTAAAGGCGTGCCGAAACTGCCGCATGGAGATGTGCGGGCGGTTTCGGGCTGCAAAGGATCCATGCCTGGGCCGGGGCGTGGACGTGGCGGGCCCCCGCCCTGCGGAGATGTCCCGTCGCGCGTGTGGGCTGGCAGGCTTTTTGGCCGAGAGAGGCCACGTGGTTCGCAGGCGGCAAGTGGCCGGCCCGCGGCCCGGTGCACGCGCTGGCGAGCTCCCGCCCTCCGACTCCAGAATTTTTGGCCAACACGGCGCGCCTAACCAAGGCCGGCTCCCAGCTGGCGGCTTGTCAAGATAGGAAGCTGACCGAGCTTCTCGACTCCTACCCAACCTCGAAGCCCAATCAGCTTCGGGGACTACTGTCGGAGTAAATGGCCACGGGTAGCCTAACCGACTGCCCCTGGCTCTTCCAAAAAATTATCAGGCCTTTGGGCCTTCAAGCATTTCAAGCATTGGGCCGCCTTCCCCGGTCGGCTATTTCTAAAGCCGACTCCCCGAAGGCGACCCAGCCTCAGCAACCTCCCCCCAAGATAACCACGGGATGGCCGACTCTAGGAAGCCGGCCATAGAGGATGCCGACTTCCCAGAGCCGGCCATAAAGATCGCCGACTCCCCAGAGTCGGTCACGAAGAGCGCCGACTCCAAGGAGCCGGCCAAGACCGCAACCACCAAAACTACACCCACATAACGGTGACAAGACGGGGTGTGGCCACAGTGCGGCCCACTACCCCCGAAGCCCGAGGCAGGCATGGCCGCAGGACGCCGTACGGGACGGCCATCTCCCGTCCGGCTCGGCACTGTAGCCATGCTGGCCTCAACGTCACCCACGGCAGACGCCAGTACGGCCCACGGGCGGCGGGCCCCTTCAGCCAGAGAGAGGCGCGAAGGCGGCCCGGCCTCCCCCAGTCGGCCAAGGGCGTAGCCGGCCCCTAGAAGCCGGCTACCCCCTCCCTCGAAGCATGTGCCACATTAATGAGACAAGACGAGGTAAGGCTACAATGAGAGCCCTCGAGGCGGCACACTGTAGCCACACTTATCTCGACGGAGCCCTCGTCATCAGGGGCGAGGCTACAGTAAGCAGCCGCCGACAAGACCCTAGGCGGTGGGGCCGGCCTGTCAACCAAGAGGCCGGCAGCTGGCGGGACCCACCAGTCGGCGGGCCCCAACGGCCGGCGAAGAAGCCGGCGAGCGTAGACACTGACGGCTGGGACCAGCACCCAGCCGGATTACAATTGTACCCCCGGGGGTAGGCCTATATAAACCCCCCGGGACACCCATGCAAAGGGTTGGCTTCTTAGCATTACACACACACCATAGAGAGAGAGAGAGAAGCAAGAGCTAGCCTTGTTCTCCTTCTCCCTTGAACCCAACAGCTCTAGGAGCGATTGTAGTTACTCTTTCTGATCTAGTGATCACGCGGAGACCCCGCAGAGCAGGACTAGGGGTGTTATCTCCTCGGAGAGCCCCGAACCTGGGTAAGATTCGCCGGCGTGCATGTCTTCGCCTCATCCCGTTTCCAGGCACCGGCGACGTCTTATTGGCATCCACAATGATAAGCCACCCGTTGGCATATGTCGCACCTACCACCCGACAGGGTGCTTAAGGCGCCGATTAGGAGGACTCATAGCCGCGGAGCTATGTCTCACCTGCAAATGATATGTATGTATCATACATTAGCGATCACCCGTTACAACGCTCTATTGGCCCAGCCTATATCGCAGCGAGCGTGAACCAACTACTAGCTTTACACCCCTAAAAAAATGTTGCTGGCATTATGAATGTTTCGTTGCTGTTTTTTCCTTGTTTCTTTTTGGTATGTTTTGATTATTTTCTGTTTTTTCTTCTTTTCTTCAGAAATTCATAATTTTCTTGGAACTACAAAAATGTTCAGGACTTCAAATTTTGATTATGTATTTCAATTTTTTTTAAAAAAATTAAAACTAATCACAATTTCCTAGAAATGTACTTGTTCCACCAAAAATGCTCAGAATTTTGAAAATTATTGATTACTTCAAATAATGTTCACAAATTTAAAAATTTGTAAAATTTTAAAATTGTTCCGGTTTGAAAAAAATACAAATTCATGAACATTTTTTCAAATCCATAATTCTTTATGAAGTCGCGAAGATTTTTTGAATTCTCGAACAATTTTTAAAATTTGGGAACAATTTTTGAGTACCAAAACTTTTTTTGAATTAGTGAACATTATTTGAATACACGAACATTATTTGAATCCTTGAGCATTTGTCAAATTCATGCACAATTTTTGAATTAATGAACATTGCTTTTTAATTCTCGATAATTTTATTTTCATGAACAATCTTCGAACTCATGTTTTTTTTATTATGAACATGTTTTTAATTCAATTTTTAATATAGGAAACATTTTTTGAATTCTCTATCATTTATAAATTTCTTGATTTTTTTTTTGAATTCATGCACTTTTTTGAATCCGTGAACATTTAGTTGAAACAGATCTGGGTATAAAAAAGAACTAGGTAAAAACCGCCTAAAATAGGTGTAAAAAAGAGCCCACACTCCTGGGCCGGCCCATCACAAATTTAAAAATGCCATGTATTTGAAATATGTCTGTGAATTTGAAAATTGTTTTCTAAAAATATTCAAAAAAAAAACTTGTTCACGAATTAAAAAGTTGTTCTTGCTCTGAGTACAAGCGAGTATATACTTCGTATCGGCACGAAGCAAAATTAATTTGCATTAATTACATCCATCCCGAGACAATAATGGACGTGTAGATTCTGGGGGTTGCAGACCCGAGAGCTCCTCCTCCGTGTCTACGCGTTGCTCACCTGTCCGGCTCATTTAACGAACCTCGCCTTTTCGTCATCGCCTATCATGCCAGGTGAATCCTATTTGGCGCTTAAGCACAGTGTAATTCGCACGTGGTACACACCTCCCTCTATCGATTTGTTAGCAGACCGGCCCATCCAGCGTATCGTACACATCGGAAGCTCCTCCAAATTACGGAAGCTTCCAAGCCCGGTTTTGAGAAGCTTATGGAAGCTTCAATTCCTTTTCTTTTCCTTTTCATTTCAGTTGTTTTTACCCGGTTTTTTTTTTCTGTTCCTTGTTTTCTATAAGAGATGCCACATTAGATTTGTGCCTCGTTGGCCGAGAAATGAGAGGAAAGAGAAGAGAAACGGACTACAAGTTTACAGCTGTGGTCAATTGTAATCTCGAAAACTGTGTTAGGCTCTATATATTTGGATGGAGGGAGTATTTGGTAAGGCCTTTTTCAGTGCACTCATGCTTAGGTGAGGGGCAAGTGTATTAAAAGGCTTAGCAACTAATGTCTCCTTGTTCTAAAAAAATCTCGTCTCTGCAATGTATATGTGCTTGGTGTTATAGCTAGGCTCCCTTCATTAATTGTTTAGTAACTAAACTCATTCGTGGATTGGTTGGTAGGTCTGTGTGCTTGGCAAGTTGGTATCGATTCCGATGTCATTGAAGTGTTATCTCTTTTTTTTTGCTAGGAGTTATCTTTCCTCCTTAATTGCTTTACCAAATCGATGATTCTTAGCACCTGTGAAATGCTGAAAAAGGCCTAAGTACAGTGGTATAACTTTGTTGTGTTTTCGAATTAGTTATTATTGTATAATCTATTGGAAAAGATAAGTTGTGTACAGGAAAGACTTGGTCCAAGATGTTTTCTGCCCACAATTTCTGAAATGTACTTGACTAAACAAAACCTGTCCTACGTGTTTACTTTGAGTCTAATAATTGTGCCTTTTCTAGTTTTTGGCAGTTTGTTTTATACTCGACTCATATGACCAATTCTTCGACCGATATTAGCCCTGCCCTAAATCTTTTGCTGTCCCTAATCCACATGCCTATTTATCCATTCATTTATTCATCTATACTTACGTACTGCGACCACTAACTGCAAGCGCACTTGTTAATGCAAGTCACCAAAAATAAGAAGGATCGATTAGCAGCAAAAACAAAATCAAGTCTCCAAAGATGGCAATGATGCACCTCTGACTTCCATATTTCAAAGGTTTGAACAGCTAGCTGGTGAACTTTCTTGATTCTAATACTACTAGTTTTCATTAAGAAAGTAAGACAACAAGCGAGCAAGTAGCGCAGCACGGTGCTGTGCCGGGACAGACTGACAAGTTGCATGCGTGATCGCCTGTAGCTGACTGATAAACGGCAAGTGGAATACACAATTTTTTTCTCTCGAATCAAGTGGACCTCACGTTCAGAACACTACTGTACGCCTAAGCTTTTCTTTGAACACACTAGTAACTTTTCGGACCATGAAGATCAACACACAAAGTTCAGGGTACAAGTTTCAGTCAACCCACAAAGGGACCAACTGAAAAACGCACAAATAACGGAATACATGCCTAATTTTCTTTTCTTGAAAACACTTCTGTATGCGTAATTGCTTGTGATACTAGCTACTCCTTCCGTTCCTAAATAGTTGTCTTTCTAGAGGTTTCAAATGGTGACTACATACGGAGCAAAATGAGTGAATCTACACTCTAAAATATGTCTATATATATCCGTATGTGGTGACCATTTGAAATCTCTAGAAAGACAAATATTTAGGAACGGAGGGAGTAGTAGCTTATCTAGATGGCGTAAATTCAGGCAAACCTGAGAAAGACTTGACAGGACTTGTGACCGTTTCCGTTGGAGAAGTTTGACTTGTGACCGATGGTTTTCGGCCGCTTGGGTCTGGACCGGATCAACGCTCCGAATGGTACAACACTCTTATTATCAGCAACAGCCATCAGGCGCACCGGAATAGTCCGACCTGCCACTTGTACGTAAAGCGCGAGCACACGCACGCACGCACCCGGTCGAGTGCTGATTTGGAGATTCCAGCGCCGGACGACCGCGTGCACTTGTGCTGTTGTGCGAGCGAGACGGCCCTCAGATGCATGATGACTCGTGTGTTGCCAAGAAAAGTGTCTCACAAGTTCAAGAAGAGAAAAGTGTTCCACAAGTTAAAAAGGGACAAGTGTTTCACGCGTAGTTGGCCGTTTTCTTCATGCACCGAAGCTTCCTAGAGACTGCGCCGCTGCAAAAGCAGGGGTCACTGATCAATCAATCGATGGTTCCTGCATTAACGACGGTGGTTCTGTTTTTCAACCGTGAAAATGATACTCCCTCCGGTCCTTTTTACTCTGCACATTGGATTTGCCGAAAGTCAAACTTAGCTAAGTTTGCAAATTTATATTAGAAATTATTAGCATCTATAATATCTAATAAATATAATATGAAAATATATTCCGAGATGAATCTAATGATATTGGTGTTGTTATGTAAATGTCAATAATTTTTTATATAAACTTGGTCAAAGTTGGATGAGATTGACTTCAGACAAACCTAATATGCAGAGTAAAAAAGACTGGAGGGAGTATCGTCAAAAGGGAGCTGATGGTATAGTTACTACGTACTCCCTTCGTTCGGAATTACTCGTCCAAGAAATGAATGTATCTAGATGTATTTTAGTTGTAGATACATTCTTTTTGTGACAAGTAATTTCGAACGGAGGGAGTAGAATGCAATGGCATCTGGGGGAGTTCTCACACAATACTCACCATGTCAATCCTAGAGACTGAAGCCGAATAGTCTCGCCAGCTTTTGCGGAACTTTTTTCTTTTGCGGGAATGTTCACCATGACAATATTTAGGCTGTGAACATATGAAATGACAGGACAGTTTGCAACCACTCTCCTAAAATATATAATATATAGTATGACATTTTGGTTGCTGCTAGTACAAACGGCCATCGACGCAAAGCCATAAACACAGGACAAAGATGCATGCCAGGGAAGAAAAACATACGCCTTCGCCGTAGCAACCGGGGGTCCCGACCCGTCGGTCCCAATCCAGGAGAACCGTTCTTCGCTCAGCCATAACAGCTCGGATCAAGACACTACGAGCAGCCGTCGCGGTCGACAGCCCCCTGGACCGTACGAAACGAAACCCACCATCAAATGATCCGCAAAAAATCTTTGGCTATCCCCTCGAACCCGTTCAAAGCCGGCGCCCCCCCCCCCCCCCCCCCCCCCCCCCCCCCCCCCCCCCCAACCCACGAAGTCACGGTTGCCCGGTCAAAACAGAAGAAGAAGAACGCACCACGCACCACACACGCCACTCCATAAGAGCATCTCCAACAGATGCACAAAAATTTCACGCCCTAAAATAGTTTTAGCATGCAACTGAGTCGCATGCCTAGCTCGGTTACCCAGTTCAACTGTGACTAAACTTGCTTTGCCGAGAAATGTGGTGACCATATATGGTTTTTACAGGAGTTTTACAAGTCATGAGAAGAAACTCAAGTTAGCTCAGGCACACTACGTTTTTTGTGCTAATAATAATATGGCTTGATTAAGTAAAACCCTGGCAGGTCCAGCCTTATCCTGACCTTTATGCACACGGCTAGCTGCCAGCAGTTTAGATTTTTCAAGCCCCGTTTTACCACAGCTCCCACAGGGACCAGTGCCGCAACAGCTTCGGCTACACGCCTACACCTAGTCTTTATCTTTTTCTTTTTTTTAACACAGTACAGACGCTAACGCTCATATACACGCGCATACACTCATTCATGTGAACGCACACACGCACACCCTACCCCTATGAGCACCTCCGAAAGACTGAGTCGGCATATCATCTTGAAATTTACGAAGTCACCGAAGGCACCTCGTCATCGACGGGAACGTCTCCTCCCACTGAATGCGCATCGCCGGAAATCCTGAAATAAATCCAGGAATAAATGCGAGCACCAGGACTTGAACCCTGATGGGCTGGGGATACCACAGTCCCTCTAACCACCCAACCACAGGTTGGTTCGCCCTAGTCTTTTTCTTTTGATAGGTCCATGCCTACACCAAGTTTTTTTAGGCAAACCAACAAAACTTTATCCACCCGTCACACAATTTACAGGGACGAACTAAAGATCCCCAGGGTGATCTAACCAAACATGACGGTCAACCCCGAGCGTTAACGCATGCTTTCCTAGTTTGTGAGCCTCGATATTTGAGGTTCTAAATTCATGGATAAAAATACTAGAAAGAAAAGATGTAGCTCGTGCCTTGATTTCATGCACAATAGCTCCAAAAGATGCAATGGCCGTCCTACAGTCTGATGCCACATGAACTCTCTGAATATATAGATCATCAACCAAAGCTAATGCCTCTCTAATAGCCATCGTCTCCAACACTTCAGGATCATCGATATTTCTGAAGATTATCACGGAAGCTCCCTGAACATCCCCGACGAGTCGTGGGACACGACGCTTACTGCTCCGTAGCCTCCAACACGCGGGATAGCTGCATCGACATTAATCTTCGAGTGGTCGGCCGCTGGAGGAATCCATCCTGATGGACGTGGGCTCGCCTGTGTAGCTCAAACACCCGGCTTGTGTATCACTTGCAGCTCAGTCAAATAACTTGTGATAAAACTGTGAGTTGCAAAAGGAGTTTGGAAAATCCCATTGTAAATTACCTTGTGGCGTGCATGCCATATCGCCCACAACGTGACAATTAGGACAGTGAACTCATCCATTGGGAGAGACTCGCTCATCGCAAAAAGCCATTTCTTAGCACTGTCTTCTCTGTTTGAGCACATATATTGTACCATATCTTCCTTGGATAAGGCCCAGACACTCCTAGACATAGTGCAGTCTAGTAACGAATGTCTCCAATTATCTTTTGCTCCGCAAAGTGCACAGACATGAGTCGGCGACATATTTCGGTGGTGAAGTACGTCGCCCGTCGGCAACGAATGTTGTGCAAGACGCTAGGTAAAAACCTTGAGCTTCGATGGGACCTGCAAGGACCATATAGAAGTCCAGCCCTTCTTCTCGATAGAAACATTGGAAACGTTCTGGTCACCCTCTAACCATGCCGCGCTTCCCCACTTTTGCCCTCACCACTAGTTCCCGGCCCTAACTCCCAAAGCCGCTAAAGCCCACTTACCACATTAAACTTCTTCTTCCTCTCATGAATGTATCTTCTTCCTCCCATGAAAGATAAAGAGCTTCGGATTGGTCACGAAGGTATTTTCTTGCATGGAAATGGAGACAACGGGACGCCACACACTCGCTTTAGATCCGTAAGCGCCGAGGCATTTAAGCCGGCGAGATGGAGAGCACCCATCGCACACCGTGCAACAACCCAACAAGCTCAAAGATGGCGATCCACAAGCCTGTAGTCTTGCTCGTGCTTCTCGCGTTCCTCACACCTTCGGCCTCAACGCGTCTTCTGCGCGAGGAGCTCTGCTCGTGCGTCCACCGCCGCCGCCTTCAGCGGCCGGCGCACTCCCTCCACCGGTCGCGGTGGAGCAGCGATCCACCCCCAGGCGCCGCTCTTCCTCCTCCAGCGGGTGGAGCGCTCCCTCCACCCGTCGCCCTGGAGCTGTGACCGATCCCAGCCGCCGGTGAGCTTGTTCCATCACCACCTCCTCCTCCAGCCGCTGGTGAGCTAGTTCCACCACCTCCTCCTACAACCGTCGGTTAGCTCGTTCCACCTCCTCCAGCAGCCGGGCAGCTCATTCCACCTCCTCCAGCGGCCGGATCCGGCGTCTACTTGCCCCAGCTGTCCTGCCAGGAGGTTAGCCCACCCCGACACACCCCCTTCCGCCAGCATCTTAGGCCACCCCTCCTCCGGCGGCGGAGATAGGGTCGTCGACTCCCTCCTCGTCGGGGGTCGGGCCTTGGGCTCCCTACTCGCCGGTGGTCGGCCCTTGTTTTGTTCTTAGACAATATTAAGTGTATCCTTTTAAGTTTTTTTCTATTTAAGGGTATTTATATTTCCATTTTATTTGTTCCTTATGTTTAAGATCACGTAAAAACATTTGAGTGCATTTTAGTGTGTATGGACTACTTTGATTTCCATAGGGGGGGGGGGGCAAAAGCCCCCTACTTCCTTCGACAGTTGTAGCTCGCCGGAGAAAGAACTCACTATGTATTTATCTAACTTAACAACTGCAGGCTTCTTCTCCACTTATCGCGTCTGGAAGATCATTGGCATCGTTCTTGGCGGTATCTTGGCACTCCTGGTTTGTCTCTGGATACTCTTCAAATACAAGGTGCACAAATGCTGGCAGCGTGGGGACGATGAGGGGACGGCCCGCCACCAGGCGCGCCCGGACATGATCGGGGACATTTTGCCCGCAGTCGTGCGTGGCATCATCTTTTTGTTCAACCTACTCTTCGGCTTCTGTTGCTGATCGGGTAAGCTGTGCTTCCGGAAAAGAAACTAAATTTCCTGTTATCCTACACCTTATTTTTTTTCCATTTCTACGCCTCTTCAGCGGCTGACGAGTGACGGGTAAGAGATATTTCAGGTGCACACACAATGTTCGTCTGAAGACCTATGAGTCTGCTTAGGCCAAGAACTTCTTCCTCACAGGTAGCATTGGGATTTGGTGTGATTTAAGTGAGTTGCGAGGTTACTTATATACTCCCTCCTTTCCGGTTTATTGGGCTCATCTCATTTTCTTGGGTTTTCCATATTATAAATCTTATTTTTTACTTCTTTCCACCACATGTTCACATTCTAAGGTGGATTAAATTGATGCATGCAAGGATTAAAAGAAACCAACCACTGCATGTAACCAATCCTAGTCATTTAGGGGTCATCCATGCATACACTGTAATTAATGTAGATTAAAGTTTGAGTAATTTTTTAAACTACGAGATACATTCCTTCACTCATCATTTACCTTGGTTGATGAGATTTTAGATTTAAGCTAACCGGAAAGAAGGGAGTAGCTCTGATGGTCTCGTGTACAACCAATAAATGGGCCGTCGGAATAGTCGTGCCTTACGTAAAGCGCGAGCACACGCACGCACCCGGTCGAGTGCTGATTTGGTGATTCCAGCGCCGGACGACCGCGTGCACTTGTGATGTTGTGCGAGCGAGGCTTGAGATGCATGACTCGTGCGTTGCCATGAGAAGTGTCTCACAAGTTGAAGAAAAGAAAAGTGTTCCACACGCGTGCTACACCGTTTTCTTCATGCTCATGCACCGAAGCTTCCTAGTAGCACGGATCAATCACTCAATCAATCAATCGATGCCCAAGCGTTAACTACGCTGGTTCATTTTTTCAACTGTGAAAATGATTTTCGTGAAAAGGGAGCGCTGGTTATTGCTAGTATAATGCAGTGGCATCCGAGGGAGTTCTCACACGACGCTCGCTCACCATGTCAATCCTACAGGCTGAGATGGAATACTCTCGCTAGCTTTTGCCAAACTTTTTTTCCTTTGCGGGAAAGATTTTGCCATACTTTGAACCCTACTAGTAACAGTATTAAAGCTATGAACGTTTCAAATGAGAATACGATTTGCAGCTACTCTTCTTTCCTAAAATATATAGTATGACATTTTGGTTGTTGTCAGCAGCAGAAACGACCATGGATGTAAAGCCATGAACACAAGACAAAGATGCATGTGAGAGAGGAAAAACATACTGATGTAGGGGTGGAACCCTATACGGCCGATCTTTCACGAAAGGAGCGAGCATACCATACGCCGTCACCGTAGCAAACAGGGGTCCCGTCGGTCCCAATCTAGACGAACCGTTCTTCGCCCCACCAGTCCACCACAATAACAGCACCGATCAAGACACTATGAGCAGCCGTCGCGGTCGACAGGTCCCCTGGATCGTACTACCAAACGAAAGCACAGCAGCAGCAAGTGATCTGCAAAACCCTTGAACCGGTTCAAGTCTCCACCCGCACCCGGCGCGCGTCGCTCTCCTCGCAAACGCCCCCGAAACCGCCAACTCACGGTTGCCCCGGCCCAGGCTCTTCTTCGGTCGCACGGGCGGAACCCGCAGGCATCGCATCGCGGCAGATCGGCCCGCGTCGTTGGTACTTTCCGAACGAACGGAAACGGTCTCATCTCGCTCGTGGGCACGCACGCGTCTACTCACTGAGAGCGTTTGAATGCACGTCGGCCTCGCCGCGACAACGCCTTCGCCACAAAGCAAACCATCTCCATCTCCACAAGCAACCTCCTTCCTGGCCGTCGGATCCTTCCCGCGTCCGAATTAATTATCTTTCTCCTTCCGACTCACACCTCCCCGCCACCCCGCGCGCGCATGGCACGGGGGTATAAAACACCGACGCAAAACCGCCTCATCAGTCATCACAACGAACCTCGCACCCTCCGCTCCGGCCATCCTCCAAACCGTCAGCACTCAGGGCCACCGGAGCTTCGCTCGCCGACCGACTCGACTCGGCCGGCGATGGGGAGGACGCTGGACGTGCTGCTGGGCCGCACAACGAAGCAGACGGCGCGGCTCAAGTCCCTCCTGCACCTCGCCACGAAGCGGATCGCGGTGGTGCGCGCGCACCGGGAGGTGCGGTGCGCGCAGGCGCGGGGGGACGTGGAGCAGCTGCTGCGGCAGGGCCACCCGGACCGGGCCCTCCTCCGCGCCGAGCAGGTGATCCGGGAGCGGGGCACGCTCGACGCCCTCCTCCTGCTCGACGCCTACTGCGCGCTCCTCGCCGACCGCTCCGCCCTGCTCGACGACGCGCACCGGGACTGCCCCGAGGAGCTGCGGGAGGCCGCGGCGGGGCTCTGCTACGCGGCCGCGCGGTGCGGGGACCTCCCCGAGCTGCAGGAGGCCCGCGCCCTCCTCGCCGCCAGGTTCGGCCGGGGCTTCGCGTCCGGCGCCGCCGAGCTGCGCGCCGGCTGCGGCGTCAACGCCAAGCTCGTGCAGCGGCTGTCCACCGCGCTGCCCAGCCTCGAGAGCCGCCAGATGGTGCTCCTCGAGATCGGCGCCGACAAGGACATCCCCGTGCGCCTTCACAGCGACGCCGCCGACTCATACGAGGATCCGGCCGGCCGCTCCCACCATGGCCATGGCCACAGGAAGAAGAGGCACGACGACGACGACGAGCGGCGGCACGCGACGCCGCGGGCCGACGACGACAACGCTGACTCGCCGCGGACATTCAAAGACGTGGAAGAGGCGGCGCAGGCCGCGTTCGAATCGGCTGCCACGGCGGCGGCCGCCGCCAAGGCTGCCATAGAGCTCTCGCGAGCCGGGCCCGGGAGCCCCGACGACAGGTACAGGAGGAACCCAGGAAGGGCGCATGCCGACGACGAGACGCTCCACGGCGGCGATCATCTGGCCCATGGCAAGGCCTTCGAGAGGATTGGACATGTTCGGAACTACAGCTCAGACGCAGAGGATCTCCCGGAGAAGAGCAGGATACGCCCAGGAGCTAGTCCGGTTGAGGCATGCATGCTTGTGCGGCTGAAGCAGATATATATGCATGGAGTAGCATGCAGTACGTGAAGAAAGGATGATCTATCGATTTGTGTGCGTGCATCAAGAACTCAAGATCGTCCAGTGAGTTGTGCTCTCATTAGGCAGGCATCCACACGGACACGGTGCACTTATGCAGTTTCAGCGTACTACTAATTAGGCAGATTTTGCCGGCCGGAGCGTCGCCGGCGAGGGAGGGCGACGGCCGGCGATGATGTCCGACAACGGCAAGCGTGGCCACCTCGACCCGTCAATCATCGAGAGTCACTCCCTCTCTCGTCCGTGCCCAGCAGCGACACCAGCCGGTACGATCGCCGCCCCCGCGATCGAGGAGGAGCGGCACGACGTGGGCGGTGGATTCGTCAGGACGCAGCCGCGCGCGGTTGTTGCCGGCTTCAGTCAGGACGGACAGAAGACTCTAGCAGTTTAGCTGCAGGCATATGGCCACAGCAGATATGGTTTATTTGATTTAGTTGTATTGATTGATAGCAGTTGAACTTTTGCACGCAGGAGGCGGCGCTGCTCGACGCGCACCGCGACTGCCCCGAGGAGCTGCGGGAGGCGGTGGCGGGGCTCTGCTACGCGGCCGCCCGGTGCGGGGACCTCCCCAAGCTGCAGGAGGCCCGCGCTCGAGATAGTGGACCTGGCGGCTAGGGTTGGGAACCTCTCGTGTCGCCCGTGAGGGGGTGACGCAAGAGTCGGGAGAGTCGAGATTTATAGATAGCGACAATGATAATTTTCCTCCTCTTCTTTTATTTGACATAAGACTAGAAGAAAAAGGAGGGCTTTCCCATATCGAACATGGCGAGGCGGGCGGAATATATCACATCAAATATCGATATGCATGAACCACGGGTAGTCACAGTATCATCTCAATAAAGGTATAGGAGTGAAAATTATACAAGGAACATAACAAATGAAAATAATAATCGTTATGCTTTCTTTTTCTACAAGGAACATAACAAAGTGAAATGATAAAACGTCATGCATATCCAATAAAAGGAAATACTGCAAGTAGCATCATGAATAAAACGAAAGCCTATACATAATAAAGAGTGGATTTAATTAACATCGTTACCCGTGTCATCGATTTTCGGGACAACACGAGTCAGTGCCTTTGTCGCCTTCATTTTATGATATTTTCTTTGCCATGCGCCCATCAACTATAACCCTCCAATATATACATCACAATAAACAACAGATGAATGACGTTGGACTGATAGTTCCAATACCAACAATGGAAACATGAGTGAAATCCTCCTATGTATATGTATGAAGTAAGAGGAAGGGCATAAGAGCTGGGAACCATGTTCGAATTTGGTCTTGAAACTAACGACGCGGATGACTAAAGCTCATGTAGATTAGCCATCAAACGTAACACCGATTCCTTTGTTTCCATCCTTTTATTCTGTCCAACACACCTGGCCACTACCACCCATATGTCATAGTAACCATCTGATCTTTTTTCACACAAAATAACGGTCGACAATACCGATCATTTGTGCCTGTTGTGCGGGAGGCCAACCAACAATGTTCACAAAAAACATGGCCGGGAGTCCGCCGTGCATGTCAATGATAATGCTCTTAAACCCCATAAAGTCATATAAAATATGTTGGACCATTCCTAAACATCATCTGATATTCCAATCGAACCTTCCAGTCAAATTAAAATAAAAGTCTATGTACTAATTGGTAAAATGTACTCGAATCACATTTACCACTCATCATGCAGTTGACCTCCACCGCGCCCCCCCCCCCCCCCCCCCCACACACACACACACACACACCAGGGGCTGACCATTGGCCCCACAAGCACAAAACTCACTTCCCGTTGACAGACATGGCCTCACCATCTTCCTCTTTGGCCCAAGTTTCTTGTTGATGCCGCGTCCCATCGTAGAGTCATGAGGTGACAAATCAGGTTATAACATGATATATACACATTTTATTTGTGCATGGTGATTCATGCATATATATTTCCATGAATACTCGTACACTGTTTATCATCATTTCATGTGAAGAGTGTGGAGACTCAATTTATTGAACCTTGTTTTCATTGAAACAATTTATGGTATCATTCAAGAGAATTGTAGAATAATTATGTTTTTTTGTAATAATTTATAGAAAATCAAGCAATTGTAGGTTAAATGATTTCAATGGAGATCAAAACAACCATCGCGGTAGTTGTGGATTGTCTTAGTCTATAAGACGTGAATGGAGGAGCTGGTGAGTTAAGAAGTGGGTAGATGCCGACGAACGCCATGATCAACACGTACTCATACGTGTATGTTGCCTTTATTAGATCGTGAGAGGAGTGCAACATACGTAGACCACGGAACCGGTCTAGGCGTGTGCATGGACGCATGCATGCCCATTTGGTCGGCATCCTAGTCCGACGATTGATATAGTTTTTTTTCCTTTGATAAGGTGATATTACACCTCATTCACGGCCCCCTCTTCCCTACCGGAACTAGCCATTCGTGTCAAGCTTATCTTTGTATCATCTTCAACTATACGTGTTCAATACCCTATAAGGTTGAACACACAAACATGAAAAACAAACACTCCTTAAGTCATGTGAAGAGAGACCAAATACATGTTGTGGTGTAGGTAAAACCTGGGCAAATGACTTCATACGGTTATTTGGGCTACCCACACGATCCAAAGTAGAGATACCGATGAGAAAGATAGGCTCTCGTCCATGGAGCATAAGTAACGCTTTTTTCTAAGCATAAGATTATCCCCAATCACTAGTAGAAAAATGGTCAAATGTCAAGCACATTAGTGCCGGTTTGCTTTTGAGCCGGCACTAATGTGTGCATTTGTGCCGGTTCCAACGGCTAGCCAGTCGCTACCGGTTCGTGGCCGACCTTTAGCACCGGTTCGTGCCACGGACCGGTACTAAAGTGAGTGGTGGCAGGATGTTGTCAGTCCGGGGCCCCTCCAGCACCTTTAGTACCGGTTCGTGGCACGAACCGGTGCTAAAGGTCGTCGAACATAAACCCTTCGTCCACCCGAGCTCGCTCTGTTCTTCCCCTTTCCCCTCTCCTCTCTGTTCTTCCCCTCTTCCTCTCGAGCTCATCACACATTTTGCCCAAAATTTGTCAAGATTTGAAGGCCCCCATCCATTCAAATGATCACAAAGGTTAGCAACTTTGTCCTTTCATCTCTCATTGCTAGATTAGCTCTTGCAATGCTTTGTATAGTGATTAATTTATGAGTTTAGTAATTTGGTAGAAAATATATGTGCTAGTATTTGATTTATATGCAATTTGTGGTCAAAACTAACACTTAGTTTGCATATGTAGGTGTGGTTTACTTAGTGCCTTCTAAATCTCCGTCGTAACCACAGTCGATCGCCCGCACCGTTCCGTCGCCGGCACCACCTTGTGGTGAGCCTCTTGTTCATGAATGTTTTACATTACCAAATTGATGTTTGTGTGATTTGGATATATAGTTACTCGTATAATTATCTTACTCGTACGTTGTTTGTTATACATAGTGCCATGGTTTTGATATCCATCCCCGTCGGCCCTCGTCCTTGTTATGATTCGGATGTGGTATATTCTCTTTTAAAACTAGTTGTTGCATTTCGTGTTTATGAAAAATTATGCCCATCAAGTTGACATAGATATTTTTGTCTAGGAGGTTTGTGAACCGGAAATTCCAACCGAACCTATCGTCGAGAGGTTAAATTTAGTTGAAAAAGAAAACGAGTATTTGAAAGAAAAATTGAAAAGAATTGAGGGGGAGAAGATGGAATTGGAGTTGCATGTTGCCAATGTCGTCGATGATCACAAGATCAAGATGGAGAAAATGCGCTTGAAGATTAGAAAGATTAGAAAATATGCCATTGATAGTGAGGCTTGGTATCATTATGCTGTTGGATCAATTGTTACCTTAGTTGAGATCTTGATCGCATTTGTTGTTGCATTTAAATTCTTTAGTTAGAGAGTTATTTGTTTGTTACATTTAAGTCTTGTATGAACTTTATGTATGAACTTGTATTAATTTGGTCTATTCGGTGTTGTGTAATGAAGATGAGCCGACAATGGATGTACGATGACCGATGCTCTCCCGAGTTCATTAATGGCATGCAAACTTTTCTGCTTGCGGCTGAGGCAAACAAGCGGGCGGATGGTTTTATACCTTGTCCATGTTTAGTCTGTAAGAATGATCACAATTACTCTACATCAAGAACCATTCACGTCCACCTGTTTAAGTCCGGTTTCATGCCCCACTATAATGTTTGGACCAAGCACGGAGAAAGAGGGGTTATGATGGAAGACAATGAAGAAGAAGAGGACGACGACAACTATCCTGGCCATGGGTTCCCTGAATACGATGATACAACAATGGGGGGAGAAGCTGGGCCAGCAATGCGGGAAGAAGCTGAAGAAGAGGCATAAGATGAGCCCGCTGATGATCTAGGTCGGGCCATTGCCGATGCAAAGAGAAACTGCGCAAGTGATTTGGAGAAGAAGAAGTTGCAGCGCATGTTAGAGGATCACAAGAAATTGTTGTACCCGAATTGCGAAGCTGACAAGAAAAAATTGGGCACCAGACTGGAATTGCTGCAATGGAAGGCAGAGAATGGTGTATCTGACAAGGGATTTGGAAAGTTGCTGGTAATGATAAAGAATATGCTTCCAAAGGACAACGAATTGCCCGAGAGTACGTACGAAGCAAAGAAGGCTGTCTGCCCTCTAGGGTTAGAGGTGCAGAAGATACATGCATGCCCTAATGACTGCATCCTCTACCGCGGTGAGTACGAGGATTTGAACGCTTGCCCGGTATGCGGTGCATTACGCTATAAGATCAGGCGCGATGACCCTGGTGATGTCGAGGGCGAGCGCCCCAGGAAGAAGATTCCTGCCAAGGTGATGTGGTATGCTCCTATAATACCACGGTTGAAACGTTTGTTCCAAAACAAAGAGCATGCCAAGGCGATGCGATGGCACAGAGAAGACCGTAAGAAAGACGGAAAGTTGAGAGTACCCGCTGACGGGTCGCAGTGGAGAAAAATTGAGAGAAAGTACGGGAAGGAGTTTGCAGATGACGCAAGGAACGTATGGTTTGGTCTAAGCGCAGATGGCATTAATCCTTTTGGGGAGCAGAGCAGCAACCATAGCACCTGGCCTGTGACTCTATGTTTGTATAACCTTCCTCCTTGGTTGTGCATGAAGCGGAAGTTCATTATGATGCCAGTGCTCATCCAAGGCCCTAAGCAACCCGGCAACGACATTGATGTGTACCTAAGGCCATTAGTTGAAGAACTCTTACAGCTGTGGAATGGAATAGGTGTACGTGCGTGGGATGAGCACATGGGGGAAGAATTTGACCTAAAGGCCTTGCTGTTCGTGACCATCAATGATTGGCCTGCTCTCAGTAACCTTTCAGGACAGACAAACAAGGGATACCGCGCATGCACGCACTGTTTGGATGATACCGACAGTATATATTTGGACAATTGTAGGAAAAATGTGTACCTGGGACATCGTCGATTTCTTCCGAGCAGGCATCCCATAAGAAAGAAAGGCAAGCATTTCAAAGGTGAGGCGGATCACCGGACGAAGCCTCGCCACCGTACTGGTGCTGATGTACATGATATGGTCAAGGATTTGAAGGTAGTCTTTGGAAAGGGTCCTAGCGGACAACCTGTTCCGAATGACGCTGACGGACGCGCACCCATGTGGAAGAAGAAATCTATATTTTGGGACCTGCCCTATTGGAAAGATCTAGAGGTCCGCTCTGCAATCGACGTGATGCACGTGACGAAGAATCTTTGCGTGGCCCTGCTTGGCTTCTTGGGCGTGTATGGGAAGACAAAAGATACACCCGAGGCACGGGAGGACCAGCAACGTATGCATGGAAAAGACGGCATACATCAGGGTCATGCCAGCTACGCTCTTACCAAAGAAGAGAAGGAAATCTTCTTTGACTGCCTGCTCAGTATTAAGGTACCGTCTGGCTTCTCGTCGAATATAAAGGGAATAATAAACATGGCAGAGAAAAAGTTCGAGAACCTAAAGTCTCATGACTGCCACGTGATTATGACGCAACTGCTTTCGGTTGCATTGAGGGGGCTTCTACCGGATAACGTTCGATTAGCCATTGTGAAGCTATGTGCATTCCTCAATGCAATCTCTCAGAAGGTAATCGATCCAGAAATCATACCAAGGTTAGAGAATGATTTGGTGCAATGTCTTGTCAGTTTCGAGTTGGTGTTCCCACCATCCTTCTTCAACATCATGACGCACGTCCTAGTTCACCTATGCGAAGAGATTAGTGTTTTGGGTCCTGTATTTCTACACAATATGTTCCCCTTTGAGAGGTTCATGGGAGTCTTAAAGAAATATGTTCATAACCGTGCTAGGCCAGAAGAAAGCATCTCCAAGGGCCATGAAAATGAGGAGGTCATTGAGTTTTGTATTGACTTTATTCCTGACCTTAAGCCGATTGGTGTTCCTGAATCGCGGCATAAGGGCAGACTGGATGGAAAAGGCACGCTAGGAGGGAATCAAAAAATATGTATGGACGGACATTCTCTCACTGAAGCACACTACACAGTTATACAGAATTCCGCCTTGGTGGCTCCGTATATGGACGAACACAAGAATTTTCTACGCTCCAAACACCCGGAGCGGTCTGATGACTGGATTACACGTGAACAAACCAGGAGTTTCGCCGGCTGGTTGCAGACACATACCATGCATGACGCCTCTATTGAAGATGACCTGTACTCGCTGTCCCAGTTACCTTCTTCGAATATAATGACTTTCAAAGGGTACGAGATAAATGGTAATACATTTTACACGATCGCCCAAGATAAGAAGAGCACCAACCAAAACAGTGGTGTCCGCTTTGATGCAATAACCAAGACGGGAAAGGAAACATATTATGGTTACATAGAGGAGATATGGGAACTTGACTATGGACATGATTTGAAGGTCCCTTTGTTTCGGTGCAAATGGGTCAATATGACACGATATGGGGTAACGGAAGACCCACAGTATGGAATGACAACAGTGGATCTCAACAATCTTGCGTATGCAGACGAACCATTCGTCCTAGCTAATGATGTGGCACAGGTTTTCTATGTGAAGGATATGTCTACCAAGCCGAGAAAAGAAAAGATAAGGAAGTGAATGCATCATACGATGAGCCAAAGCGCCACATAGTTCTTTCTGGGAAGAGAAACATCGTGGGAGTGGATGACAAGACAGACATGTCAGAAGATTATGAAAAGTTTGATGAAATTGCTCCATTCACAGTGAATATTGACCCGAGCATCCAGTTAAATGATGAAGATTTTCCATGGCTACGGCGCAAAGGGACATACGCGAAGAAAAAGTTTCACACCCAAAGATCTGGGATGTGATCGGCTTCACTATCATCAATTTCTTCTGTGTTTCACACCCAGGAGGGAATCTCTGTAATAGTTAGGGTAGTTATGTGTTTTGGCATTTGAAACGCGAATTTTTTTTATGTGCAAACAAATTCTTTCATGCAATTACTGATTTTTTCAGCTAAATGACCCTGAAATTGAAAAGCATTTCAAATGAACTCAGAAAAGGTTGAAAGTTGGCATGGTATCATAATTTCACCAACATAGCATGTGCAAAAAAGTAGAGAGGGTTACCGCAAAAACTGAATGCACTTCGTGTATAAAATGGACAATCTCTTTCGAAGTATCAGCGTTTCGGACGAAAACTCATCCGTTACAAAGGGATTTCATTTTTTAAATAACCTAAGCATTACCAAATTTAATATAATGATAAAACACACTAATATTAAACATAAGAAAAAAGAATCAGTGAAAATCTATTTTCAAAGTTAAGTTATTCACAAACTAGTGATTCACACAAATTTCAAATAATTCAAAATGTAAACTATTCAAATTTGTAAACTACCGACACTAACAGAAAGTTTGTAATTTTTTGTACCTAAAGCAAAAATATTCCCAAAGAAACTCTAAATATAGCAAAAAACAACTCAAAAATAAAAAAACCAAAAATAAATAAAGCAAAAAAAATAAGAAAATAAAAAAGCCCACCTGCTGGGCCAGAGCGGCCTGCATATGACTAGAAACCCAACCTGTAGTTGGGCCAGGATGCAGGCCCGCAAGCCCAGTAGGCCCACAAGTAGAGTAGGAGAGGTAGGCCCAGAAGGCCTGCTATTGAGAGGAGCTCAATGCAGTGCCCGCGTCGGGGCTTATAAACTGGTCCTGGCGCTCCTCAACTAGCGAGGTGGGACTAAACTTCTGCGCCCCTCGCCTGGCAGCGCACACCCTTTAGTACCGGGTGGTGGCTCCAACCGGTACTAAAGGGGGGTCTTTAGTACCGGTTGGTGCCACCACCCGGTACTAAAGGGGTGCGCTTCCCGCCGCTTGGGCTGGCCAAATTTTGTTGGGGAACATAGCAGAAATTCAAAATTTTCTACGCATCACCAAGATCAATCTATGGAGTCATCTAGCAATGAGAGAGGAGTGCATCTACATACCCTTGTAGATCGCGAGCGGAAGCGTTCAAGAGAACGGGGTTGATGGAGTCGTACTCGTCGTGATCCAAATCACCGATGATCCTAGAGCCGAACAGACGGCACCTCCGCGTTCAACACACGTACGGAACAGCGACGTCTCCTCCTTCTTGATCCAGCAAGGGGAAAGGAGAGGTTGATGGAGATCCAGCAGCACGACGGCGTGGTGGTGGAAGTAGCGGGATTCCAACAGGGCTTCGCCAAGCGCTGCGGGAGGAGGGAGATGTGTCATGGGAGGGAGAGGGAGGCGCCAGGGCTTGGATGTTGCTGCCCTCCCTCCCCCCCCCCACTATATATAGGGCCAAGGGAGAGGGGGGAGCGCAGCCTTGGCCCTTCCTCCAAGGAAGGGTGCGGCCAGGGAGGAGTCCATCCTCCCCAAGGCACCTCGGAGGTGCCTTCCCCCTTTAGGACTCTCCCTTTCCCTTATCTCTTGGCGCATGGGCCTCTTGGGGCTGGTGCCCTTGGCCCATATAGGCCAAGGAGCACACCCCTACAGCCCATGTGGCCCCCCGGGGCTAGTGGACCCCTTTGGTGGACCCCCGGACCCCTTTCGGCACTCCCGGTACAATACCGATAAAGTGCGAAACTTTTCCGGCGACGAAAATAAGACTTCCCATATATAAATCTTTACCTCCGGACCATTCCGGAACTCCTCCTGACGTCCGGGATCTCATCCGGGACTCCGAACAACTTTCGGGTTACCGCATACTAATATCTCTATAACCCTAGCGTCACCGAACCTTAAGTGTGTAGACCCTACGGGTTCGGGAGACATGCAGACATGACCGAGACGACTCTCCGGTCAATAACCAACAGCGGGATCTGGATACCCATGTTGGCTCCCACATGTTCCACGATGATCTCATCGGATGAACCACGATGTCGGGGATTCAATCAATCCCGTATACAATTCCCTTTGTCTATCGGTATGGTACTTGCCCGAGATTCGATCGTCGGTATCCCGATACCTTGTTCAATCTCGTTACCAGCAAGTCTCTTTACTCGTTCCGTAACACATCATCCCGTGATCAACTCCTTGGTCACATTGTGCACATTATGATGATGTCCTACCGAGTGGGCCCAGAGATACCTCTCCGTTTACACGGAGTGACAAATCCCAGTCTCGATTCGTGCCAACCCAACAGACACTTTCGGAGATACCTGTAGTGCACCTTTATAGCCACCTAGTTACGTTGTGATGTTTGGTACACCCAAAGCATTCCTACGGTATCCGGGAGTTGCACAATCTCATGGTCTAAGGAAATGATACTTGACATTAGAAAAGCTCTTAGCAAACGAACTACACGATCTTGTGCTAGGCTTAGGATTGGGTCTTGTCCATCACATCATTCTCCTAATGATGTGATCCCGTTATCAACGACATCCAATGTCCATGGTCAGGAAACCGTAACCATCTATTGATCAACGAGCTAGTCAACTAGAGGCTTACTAGGGACATGGTGTTGTCTATGTATCCACACATGTATCTGAGTTTCCTATCAATACAATTCTAGCATGGATAATAAACGATTATCATGAACAAGGAAATATAATAATAACCAATTTATTATTGCCTCTAGGGCATATTTCTAACAGTCTCCCACTTGCACTAGAGTCAATAATCTAGTTCACATCACCATGTGATTAACACTCACAGGTCACATCACCATGTGACTAACATCCAAAGAGTTTACTAGAGTCAACAATCTAGTTCACATCACTATGTGATTAACACTCAATGAGTTCTGGTTTGATCATGTTATGCTTGTGAGAGAGGTTGCAGTCAACGAGTCTGAACCTTTCAGATCCGTGTGTGCTTTACGAATATCTATGTCATCTTGTGGATGCTACCACGCGCTACTTGGAGCCATTTCAAATAACTGCTCTACTATACGAATCCGGTTTACTACTCAGAGTCATCCGGATTAGTGTCAAAGTTCGCATCGACGTAACCCTTTACGACGAACTCCTTTTCACCTCCATAATCGAGAAAATTCCTTAGTCCACTAGATACTAAGGATAAGTTCGACCGCTGTCATGTGATCCATTCCCGGATCACTATTGTACCCCTTGACCAACTCATGGCAAGGCACACTTCATGTGCGGTACACAACATAGCATATTGTAGAGCCTACGTCTAAAGCATAGGGGACGACCTTCGTCCTTTCTCTCTCTTCTGCTGTGGTCAGGTCTTGAGTCTTACTCAATACTCACACCTTGTAACACAGCCAAGAACTCCTTCTTTGCTGATCTATTTTGAACTCTTTCAAAATCATGTCAAGGTGTGCGTTCTTTGAAAGTATCATCAGACGTCTTGATCTATCTCTATAGATCTTGATGCCCAATATGTAAGCAGCTTTATCCAGGTCTTCCTTTGAAAAACTCCTTTCAAACAACCCTGGATGCTTTCCAGAAATCATTTCTGATCAACAATATGTTAACAACATATACTTATTAGAAATGTTGTAGCGCTCCCACTCACTTTATTGTAAATACAAGTTTCTAACAAACTTTGTATAAACCCAAAAAATTTGATCACTCCATCAAAGCGTATATTCTGACTCCGAGATGCTTGCTCTAATCCATGGAAGGATCGCTGGAGCTAGCATACCTTTTAGCATCCTTAGGATCGACAAAACCTTTCTGATTGTATCACATACAACCTTTCCTTACGAAAACTGGTAAGGAAACTTGTTTTGACACCCATCTGCCAGATTTCATAAATGCAGCTAGTGCTAACATGATTCCGACGGACTTAAGCATCGCTACGGATGAGAAAATCTCATCGTAGTCAACTCCTTGAACTTGTGAAAACACTCTTTGCCACAAGTCGACCTTCATAGACGGTAACCTTACCGTCCACGTCCGTCTTCTTCTTAAAGATCCATTTATCTCAATGGCTTGCCGATCATCAGGCAAGTTCACCAAAGTCCATGCTTTGTTCTGATACATGGATCCTATCTCGGATTTCATGGCTTCTAACCATTTGTCGGAATATGGGCCCACCATCGCTTCTCCATAGCTCGTAGGTTCATTGTTGTCTAGCAACATGACTTCCAAGACAGGATCACGCATTACTCTGAAGTAGTACGCATCCTCGTCGTCCTACGAGGTTTGGTAGTGACTTGATCCGAAGTTTCATGATCGCTATCATAAGCTTCCACTTCAATTGGTGTAGGTGCCACAGGAACAACTTCCTGTGCCCTGCTACACACTAGTTGAAGTTATGGTTCAATAACCTCATCAAGTCTCCACCATCCTCCCACTCAATTCTTTCGAGAGAAACTTTTCCTCGAGAAAGGACCCGTTTCTAGAAGCAATTACTTTTGCTTCCAGATCTGAAATAGGAGGTATGCCCAACTGTTTTGGGTATTCTATGAAGATGCATTTATCCGCTTTGGGTTCGAGCTTATCAGCCTGAAACTTTTTCACATAAGCATCGCAGCCCCAAACTTTTAAGAAACGACAACTTAGGTTTCTCTAAACGGTGTCGTCTCAACGGAATTGCGTGGTGCCCCTTTTAAAGTGAATGCGGTTGTCTCTAATGCCTAACCCATAAACGGCAATGGTAATTTGATAAGAGACATCATGGTATGCACCATATCCAATAGGGTGCAGTTATGATGTTCGGACACACCATCACACTGTGGTGTTCCAGGCGGTATTAATTGTGAAACACTTTCCACAATGTCTTAATTGTGTGCCAAACTCGTAACTCAGATATCTCTATGATCATATCATAGACATTTTATCCTCTTGTCACGACGATCTTCAACTTCACTCTGAAATTACTTGTACCTTTCAATAATTCAGACTTGTGTTTCATCAAGTAAATATTCTCAGCATCTACTCAAATCATCTGTGAAGTAAGAACATATCGATATCCACTGCGTGCCTCAGCACTCATTGGACTGCACACATCAAATGTATTACTTCCAACAAGTTGCTCTCTTGTTCCCATCTTACTGAAAACAAGGCCTTTCAGTCATCTTGCCCATGTGGTATGATTTGCATGTCTCAAGTGATTCAAAATCAAGTGAGTCCAAACGATCCATCTGCATGGAGTTTCTTCATGCATATATACTAATAAACATGGTTCGCATGTCTCAATCTTTTCAAAAACGAGTGAGTCCAAAGATCCATCTACATGGAGCTTCTTCATGCGTTCTATACCAATATGACTCAAATGGCAGTGCCACAAGTATGTGGTACTATCATTACTATTTTATATCTTTTGGCACGAACATGTGTATCACTGCGATCGAGATTCATTTTAGGTGCAAGACCATTGAAGGTATTATTCAAATAAATAGAGTAACCATTATTCTCCTTAAATGAATAACCGTATTGCGATAAACATAATCCAATCATGTCTATGCTCAACGCAAAAAACCAAATAACAATTATTTAGGTTTAACACCAATCTCGATGGTAGAGGGAGCATGCGATGCTTGATCACATCAACCTTGGAAACACTTCCAACACATATCGTCATCTCACCTTTAGCTAGTCTCCGTTTATTCCGTAGCCTTTTATTTCGAGTTACCAACACTTAGCAACCGAACCGGTATCTAATACCCTGGTGCTGCTAGGAGTACTAGTAAAGTACACATTAATATAATGTATATCCAATATACTTCTGTCGACCTTGCCTACCTTATCATCTACCAAGTATCTAGGGTAGTTCTGCTTCAGTGACCGTTCCCCTCATTACAGAAGCACTTAGTCTCGGGTTTGGGTTCAACCTTGGGTTTCTTCACTAGAGCTGCAACTGATTTGCCGTTTCATGAAGTATCCCTTGTTGCCCGTGCCCTTCTTGAAACTAGTGGTTTTACTAACCATCAACAATTGATGCTCCTACTTGATTTCTACTTTCGCGGTGTCAAACATCGCGAGTTGCTCAAGGATCATCATGTCTATCCCTGATATGTTACAGTTCATCACGAAGCTCTAATAGCTTGGTGGCAGTGACTATGGAGAACCATCACTGTCTCATCTGGAAGATTAACTCCCACTCGATTCAAGCGATTGTGGTACTCAGACAATCTGAGCACATGCTCAACGATTGAGCTTTTCTCCCTTAGTCTGCAGGCTTAAGAAACTTGTCAGAGGTCTCATACCTCTTGACGTGGGCACTAGTCTGAAATCTCAATTTTAGTCTTCGAAACATCTCATATGTTCTGCGACGTTTCAAAACGTCTTTGGTGCCACAATTCTAAACCGTTAGCATTACGCACTGAACTATCACGTAGTCATCAAAACGTGTATGCCAGATGTTTCGCAACATCTACAGACGACACTGAGGTTCAGCACACCGAGCGGTGCATTAAGGACATAAGCCTTCTGTGCAGCAATGAGGACAATCCTCAGTTTACGGACCCAGTCCGCATAATTGCTACTGTCAACTTTCAACTAAATTTTCTCTAGGAACATATCTTAAAGCGTAAGTTATGACATAATTTGTAAAGAACTTTTGACTATGTTCATGATAATTAAGTTCATCTGATTATTTAATGAACTCCCACTCAGATAGACATCCCTCTAGTCATCTAAGTGATACATGATCCGAGTCAAACTAGGCCGTGTCCGATCATCACGTGAGACGGACTAGTCATCATCGGTGAACATCTCCATGTTGATCGCATCTACTATACGACTCATGTTCGACCTTTCGATCTCTTGTGTTCCGAGGCCATGTCTGTACATGCTAGGCTCGTCAAGTCAACCTAAGTGTTTTGCATGTGTTCCGAGGCCATGTCTGTACATGCTAGGCTCGTCAACACCCGTTGTATTCGAACGTTAGAATCTATCACACCCGATCATCACGTGGTGCTTCGAAACAACGAACCTTCGCAACGGTGCACAGTTAGGGGGAACACGTCTCTTGAAATTTTAGTGAGGGATCATCTTATTTATGCTACCGTCGTTCTAAGCAAATAAGATGTAAACATGACAAACATCACATGCAAATCATAAAGTGACGTGATATGGCCAATATCATCTTGCGCCTTTGATCTCCATCTTCGAGGCGCGGCATGATCACCTTCGTCACCGGCATGACACCATGATCTCCATCATCGTGTCTTCATGAAGTTGTCTCGCCAACTATTACTTCTACTACTATGGCTAACGTTTAGCAATAAAGCAAAGTAATTACATGGCGTTTTCATTGACACGCAGGTCATACAATAAATCAAGACAACTCCTATGGCTCTTGCCGGTTGTCATACTCATCGACATGCAAGTCGTGATTCCTATTACAAGAACATGATCAATCTCATACATCACATATATCATTCATCACATCCTTTTGGCATATCACATCACATAGCATACCCTGCAAAAACAAGTTAGACATCCTCTAATTGTTGTTGCATGTTTTACGTGGCTGCTATGGGATTCTAGCAAGAACGTTTCTTACCTACGCAAAAGCCACAACGTGATATGCCAATTTCTATTTACCCTTCATAAGGACCCTTTTCATCGAATCCGATCCGACTAAAGTGGGAGAGACAGACACCCGGTAGCCACCTTATGCAACTAGTGCATGTCAGTCGGTGGAACCTGTCTCACGTAAGTGTACGTGTAAGGTCGGTCCGGGCCGCTTCATCCCACGATGTCGCCGAATCAAGATAAGACTAGTAACGGCAAGTAAATTGACAAAATCGACGCCCACAACTACTTCGTGTTCTACTCGTGCATAGAAACTACGCATAGACCTAGCTCATGATGCCACTGTTGGGGAACGTAGCAGAAATTCAAAATTTTCTACGCATCACCAAGATCAATCTATGGAGTCATCTAGCAACGAGATATGAGTGCATCTACATACCCTTGTAGATCGCGAGCGGAAGCGTTCAAGAGAACGGGGTTGATGGAGTCGTACTCGTCGTGATCCAAATCACCGATGATCCTAGCGCCGAACGGACGGCACCTCCGCGTTCAACACACGTACGGAACAGCGACGTCTCCTCCTTCTTGATCCAGCAAGGGGAAAGGATAGGTTGATGGAGATCCAGCAGCACGACGGCGTGGTGGTGGAAGTAGCGGGATTCCAACAGGGCTTCGCCAAGCGCTGCGGGAGGAGGGAGATGTGTCACGAGAGGGAGAGGGAGGCGCCAGGGCTTGGATGTTGCTGCCCTCCCTCCCCCCCACTATATATAGGGCCAAGGGAGAGGGGGGGCAGCCTTGGCCCTTCCTCCAAGGAAGGGTGCGGCCAGGGAGGAGTCCATCCTCCCCAAGGCACCTCGGAGGTGCCTTCCCCCTTTAGGACTCTCCCTTTCCCTTATCTCTTGGCGCATGGGCCTCTTGGGGCTGGTGCCCTTGGCCCATATAGGCCAAGGCGCACACCCCTACAGCCCATGTGCCCCCCCGGGGCTGGTGGACCCCTTTGGTGGACCCCCGGACCCCTTTCGGCACTCCCGGTACAATACCGATAAAGTGTGAAACTTTTCCGGCGACCAAAATAAGACTTCCCATATATAAATCTTTACCTCCGGACCATTCCGAAACTACTCGTGACGTCCGGGATCTCATCCGGGACTCCGAACAACTTTCGGGTTACCGCATACTAATATCTCTATAACCCTAGCGTCACCGAACCTTAAGTGTGTAGACCCTACGGGTTCGGGAGACATGCACACATGACCGAGACGACTCTCCGGTCAATAATCAACAGCGGGATCTGGATACCCATGTTGGCTCCCACATGTTCCACGATGATCTCATCGGATGAACCACGATGTCGGGGATTCAATCAATCCCGTATACAATTCCCTTTGTCTACCGGGTGGTACTTGCCCGAGATTCGATCGTCGGTATCCCGATACCTTGTTCAATCTCGTTACCAGCAAGTCTCTTTACTCGTTCCGTAACACATCATCCCGTGATCAACTCCTTGGTCACATTGTGCACATTATGATGATGTCCTACCGAGTGGGCCCAGAGATACCTCTCCGTTTACACGGAGTGACAAATCCCAGTCTCGATTCGTGCCAACCCAACAGACACTTTCAGAGATACCTGTAGTGCACCTTTATAGCCACCCAGTTACGTTGTGACGTTTGGTACACCCAAAGCATTCCTACGGTATCCGGGAGTTGCACAATCTCATGGTCTAAGGAAATGATACTTGACATTAGAAAAGCTCTTAGCAAACGAACTACACGATCTTGTGCTAGGCTTAGGATTGGGTCTTGTCCATCACATCATTCTCCTAATGATGTGATCCCGTTATCAACGACATCCAATGTCCATGGTCAGGAAACCGTAACCATCTATTGATCAACGAGCTAGTCAACTAGAGGCTTACTATGGACATGGTGTTGTCTATGTATCCACACATGTATCTGAGTTTCCTATCAATACAATTTTAGCATGGATAATAAACGATTATCATGAACAAGGAAATATAATAATAACCAATTTATTATTGCCTCTAGGGCATATTTCTAACAAATTTGACCTTTAGTACCGGTTGGTGGCTCCAACCGGTACTAAAGGCCCATCCTATATAAGCAGCACTTAGAAATTTCGTCAGTTTTCATCTGCTTCTTCTCCTCTGCCCCGTCGCCCGCCGCCCCCGTCGCCGCCCCCGTCGCCACCCGTCGTCGCCGCCCCGTCCCCGTCGTCGCCGCCCCGGCCGTCGCCGTCCCCGTCGTCGCCGCCCCGGCCGTCCCCGTCCCCGTCGTCGCCGCCCCGTCCCCGTCCCCATTGTCGCCATCCGCGTCATCGCCGCCCGTCGCCGTCCCCGTCGCCGCCCCCCGTCGCCTCGCCTCACCGGTGAGCGCCTTCCCCGGCCGCCATGTCCACACACACACACACATTGTTAATTAGTTGTAAAATTGTTAGTAATTTTTATGTTTTTAGTTATAGAAATATTTATAGAAATGTTAGAATTTTTTTGTTTTTTAGTTCTAGAAATATTATTAGAAATGTTAGAATTTTTTCTGTTTTTTAGTTATAGAAATATTTAGAGAAATGTTAGAAATTTTTCTGTTTTTTAGTTATAGAAATATTAGAAATGTTAGTTATATAGAAATGTTATAAATTTTTCTGTTTTTAAGTTATAGAAATATTTATAGAAATGTTAGCAATTTTTCTGTTTTTTAGTTATAGAAATATTAGTTATGTATATAGAAATGTTAGAAATTTTAGAATTAGTTTTAGTTAGATGAATTAGATTAATGTCAAATTGTTAGAATTTGCTTATAGAATTTTAGTTATCACAATCCAATCATTTAAAAAATGTTACTTTTCGCGGGCATATAGTATTTGTTCTCGACGATGCCCGGCCTGCATCCTCGCCGTCGACCCGTTCGCGATGACGTCCGGCTGACCATGTCCGGGATTGGGCTCCGCCGGGCTGGCACTGGGAGGTGCTACCTGGAGGGGCGCGCCGCTTGGTGAGGAACCCGGCCTCGGGTCCCGTCGTCGATCCTGATGTCCTTTGGTGGCATTCGCGTGGGCGACATTCGGTGCAGAGGGAGCCGGCCCCGCCAGAGGTGGTGCATCGTCGTGTCAGGGAGGAGGACGAGCACGTCCATCGCTACATGGCTGCTATGGACGTCAGGTTCTCCAATACCTGGCAGGTTCTTTGGGCAGATGACCGGAGATATGATCCTGTGATGGTTCCTTGTCTTTGGGTGTCCACCGCCCGCGCCCCAGGAACCGCGAGTGGCCTAGATTCTTTTATAGTATTCGATCTTTATTAGCTACCTAGCCAGTGATGTATTCAAGATTATATATTATTCGAGACGATGTATTCGAGATTATATATTATTCGAGACGATGTATTCGAGATTATATATTATTCGAGACGATGTATTCGAGATTATATATTATTCGAGACGATGCATATTATGTACTATATGATTCAGTTTTTCCTTATCGATTGCATCCATGCATTGTAATTTGAATACTTAATTGTTTTATATTTCTTCTGTATTAGTTAAATAAAAGCTATGGCGGACAATACCGACAGAGAGGGAGAAGAGGCCCTGTTCGAGATCATACGCAGCCCTAGCAGGCCAGATGATCTGAATGAAGCAAATGACGGCTCCCAATATCTAAACAATACCGGGGAGGGTGATGATTCGATCTCGACGACCGAGCTGATGAAGTCATGAACTATGATTATGATTATGATGACGCAGACAATGATTATGATGATGAATACAATGTTGATCTTGCAATAACAAAGACTACCGCGCGAGGTATATTTATATAAGCAGGCATCTAGTGATCATCACATGTTTTTTTATTTGAAGATATATTAACGAATCGATCTTTCTTATTTCAGCCCTCCGGATCGAGCAAATCGGCTTCTAAAGACAGCAGGACAAAGTGCGGCCCGAGCAAAAAGTTGAAGAAGGGTGTAAAGTACAACATCGATTCCATCAAAGCTAGTGGCGAACCCCTCACGCCTAAGAACATTGCGAGCAAGTTCGTTCGTCAGTGCGGAGTTCTTGTGAAGGACCAACTCCCGATCTCCATTCAAGAATGGAAAGAGCCAAAAACTAAACGCCCAGATGTTACTTGGGTCGACGACAGAGCAAAACAAAAGCTTTGGGAATCTCTGATGGAACATTTCACCCTACCAGATTATTTCACTGATGCAGATGTGCAGAAAGTCAAGGACGCTGCTCTTAAGAAGATGGCAATTGCATTCAACACCCACAAAAAAACTGTATGGGCCAACTACCTCGCTGCAGAAAGGAAGACTCCAGAATTCAAGGGAACACTGGAGAAGCAAAGAGAACACTGGCCCGCTTTCGTGAAATTCAAGGAATCAGAATTATCTAAGGAACGGTCGAGAAAAAACAAGGCCAATGCCGCAAAAAAGACGCAGTTCCATAGGCTGGGTCCAGGTGGCTACGCGGTGGCAATGCCTAAGTGGGATAAGTCTGAGCAAGAGATGGAGGATGCAGGGGTCACTCCGGTTACTAGGAGCTGCCCCCCCAGGTGCAGAACTTGGTTCTATGCGCATGGGGGGCGTTGGACCCGAAGACAGGCCTGGTTTCGAAGAAGGCAAGTCTAAACGGAGCAGAACAAAAGTTACTTGACGCAATAGAAGATGCTCGAAAGGGGGTGTTCACGCCCAACAAAGAGAACAACGAGCTTACGCGCGCCCTGGGAAATCCTGAACACCCGGGAAGAACACGAGGCAAGGGCGTTATTCCCTGGTATGAGGGCTTTTCGGAATGGAACGACGACTACAGGACCCGTGCAAGAAAGAAGATGGAGGAGGAGAAGAAGAGGAAGCTGGATGAGGAGCAGAGGAAGCAGGACGCGGAACGCCTTCAAGGCCTAGAAGCAAGGCACGCGGACTTGGCACTCAAATTCCAGCAGCAGCAGATCGACTCACTTAGCCAGGAAAGGGGGTCTCAGCAGCGGCAACAGCAAGCGGATGATCATCCAGCATTGGATAGCACCATCCCATCCATGCCGAGAAGCAGCGCTGGTTCCGCCCCGGGCGACGCACTGCTGGATATATACCCTGTGGATGACATCATAGAGAACACTAACTGTGAGCTACACTACAAAATGAAGAACATATCCATGAAGGTGACGAACGCCGTTGCTTTTACAATTACCCTCGGAGCAACCTTCCATTGCGCCCCGATTCCAGAGGGCTATGCTCGTGTCTTGGTTGATGAGGTGGTGGGCCCATATTCGGGGCTAGAGCTTGACATTCCTGGAGGTGACGACGAGCAAACACTGGGAGAGGCCATACATTGTTTCATCTTATGGAAAAAGGATTGCATCATCTTTCGAAGTCCACCGACACCGCGTCTGCGAACTCCTCCTCGAAGTCCGCCACCGTGTCAGCAGACTCCCGCTCCTCCAAGTCCGCCACCGTGTCAGGCCACACCTCCTGCTTCAAGTCCGGCACACCGTTAGGCCACACCTCCTGCTTCAAGTCCGACACCGTGTCAGGCCACACCTCCTGCTTCAAGTCCGGCACAGCGTCAGGCCACTCCTCCTCCTCCAACTAAGCCACGTCAGCCGTCTCCGCCGCCTAAGCAAGCGCAGAAGAGACACGCCGCAGTTATGGTGCGTAGCGGTACGAGTCGAGGTAGTACAGAAAGTACAGGCGGAGACAAGCGATATAAATATGGTCCAAGCAGCCTCGCTCCTCTTCCTCAGAGGCCTTACGACATGACCGAGGAGCAAAACGATGCAATAGTGCGGGCCGAAGTGGACGCTCATTTTTGACCGAAACCGGCAACGCTGCCGAGGGAGAAAGTGCCTGAGGAAAAGATTGACCACTTCATTCGTATGGCTAGACCACCAGCTCCCAAGCCTGTTGACTCAGACTATGAGCGCCAAATCAAGAAGGCACATCGAGCACGACTACAGAAAGAAGCAAGCTCGAGCTCGAGCCAACAAGCAGCTGTCAAAAAATGCGGGAAAACCGTTCCCCAGCTGGGAGAACAGGCGGCGCAATCGCCCCCCCCCCCACCCCGCTTGTTGTGCCAACACATGAGAGTACGCGCGCCCAATATTATTGTGGGCAAACCGTTTACGTTCCCGAGCTGGGCGATGTGGTAATAACCGAGGAGCATATAATGCAGGCTGAAATGCTCAAGATCACTGTTGGACAACTCCTCGAGATCGAGCCCATGCCTCCGCTTAGAGATGAGGAAATAAAACGGAAATATGTCCGGGCCCAACCTTTGGTCGAGCCCGAGAAGGTCAAGAACCTCCCAACGAGAATGTATGAATTGCATGATTGGTACATGAAAATTACCAAGATTTCCAATGGAGAGTCCCTCATGGTGCAAGTCGAGGAAGATCATTACTTCCATAAGAAAGCTCTGGCCATTGAGTATTCAGAACTATTTCAGTTATTCAATCAAGATGCACTCGACAAATCTATCGTCAGTTGCTATTGTCTGTAAGTGATTTCTTTATGTAATTTAAGTCTTAAGCTAGCTCTAGTGCTCATTGATTGATCATTAATTACCTGTAATTATATATCCTCACTATATATTCTTTTCTGTGGTATTATGCATGATGAAGATGTATAAAATGAAAAAAGCTAGACGCTATGGCATTGGGTTCATTGACCCAAATACCGTTAATGAATACACATGGAAATTGGAATGGTGTAGACAAGATGTAGAGAAATGCATGCTAGAGTTCTTGAAGCATCTCAATAGCAATGAATATATACTACTTCCTTACAACTTCGAGTGAGTCACACTGTCTTGTACTACAAATTCTGTTTTTGCTTACTAGCTAGATGTTAATAAGTGTATAGGGTTTAGGTTATAGTTGATTAGTGTTATGCACATGCTCGCTTAATTTATACATGCAAACGTATGCGCATGCAGCTTTCACTGGTTCTTGTTAGACATTAAAGTTGACGAAGGAAAAGTTGAAGTACTGGACTCACTACTTAAAAAAATAGTGACTACAGCATCGTGAAGGGGATAGTCGACGGGTTATTTCAATCATTATTAACTATATCTCGGCCTATTTAGTTCGTCATTTCCTGATATGAACTATTTTTAATAACCCCTTTATTAATTTTCTTTGCCGGCGGGCAGGGCTTGGGCAAAGTACATCAAGGTGACTTCAGGAAAATGACGACAAAAGCTATGTTGGTATCAACCCAGGGTAAGTAATTAAATAGTACTAGCTAGCTAGCTACCATCTCTTTAATTCTTGTTTCAATACCATTAATTAATTAACATGCTTGATTAATTATTATCTGATTAAATTTTATTGTCGTAAAGGCCCTGAAGCAGGCGCCGGGGACTGAAGTGTGTGCATACTACGTTTGCGAGAACATTCGCATGATGGCGTCCGAAAGGAGCAGATCTGATAGACAGGATTGGGTACGTTTGCCAGAACACTATTCACAAATCTTACATGATTGTCGATATCTAGTCACACAACTAATACACATGCATATTGATCTCCTTCTTAACAGTTCAAAGAGGTGCGGGACAAGCTCCTATCAGAGGAGCGCATACGAGCACTTCAAGAGGAAATAGCGGGATTTTTGCTCGAGCAGGTCATAGATTCCAAAGGAGAATACTATTACCCGCTACCGCCCCATGAACCACTTGTCATCATGCTCCGAAGGCACCAAGGCAACATGTAGGAGAAATTATATATATATATATATA